>NW_020958441.1:4367-14074 GCF_003031625.1 Empidonax traillii | reverse complement strand
TTTTTTTTTGCTGGGTTTGTTGTTGTTTTTTTTTTAATGACACTGCACCAGTGGAACAACTCGACTCACGGGTGGCTTCAGGCCTGTTACAGAAGGGAAGCTGCTAAGCAGCAGGAATCAGGATATTAACTGGTGTGGCTGAAATGAAATAAATAAAAATGAAGTCATAAATAAAGCAGGGGGTGGCTGAAACTGTTTTTGAAAGGCTGGTGGCAAGTGCGTCCCCTTTTCTGCAACTTCTTGTAGAAAGAAGTTTGTTATTTGTTATTATTTGTTAATTAATTTTTTTTTTTAATAAAGTAGCAGCTTTTGTGCATTCTGAGGTTTTTCTGGAGCCCCTCCAGATGACAAAATGCCACCCAAAATACCCAGAGCTCCTCCCGCAGCTCCAGCAGCGAGTGGGGCAGAAGACTTAGATGTAAATTATTGGGTATTTTTCAAGTTTGGGGGGGGGGTGGTACCTGAGGAGCACAGGTGATACCTGAACTGCTCCTCCCAGGCAGAGCAAAATACCCTGGATTACTGAGGAGGGTTTTTTTAAAATCCTGGATCGTCCCATTTTGCTCTGCCAGGTTTGAGGAACCCCTGGCCAACCTGCTGAACGAGCAGCACCGGACGGTGAAGGAGCAGCTGGAGCAGCTGAGGATGAAAAAATCCTCCCTCAAACCCCCCCAGGAGGCTGAAAAATCCAAACCCCCAAACGAGAAGCCCCTGCAGAGCCTCGTGCTGGACAGTGCCCAGAGGAAGAGGCTCCAGCAGCAGATGCAGCAGGTGAGGAGGTGGGGTGGGATAAATCCGTGCTGGGGGGGGCTCTGGATGCCAAGGCTTTGCTTCCTGAGGGGAATTCCTTGGGAAAGCTGCACCTGGGTGTTGTTGGGGGTGTTCACAGCCGTGATTCCAAGACAGTTGGCTCTGAATGTGGGAATTGGGGCTTCTTTCTTTCTTCCCATGTGACGTGGCCTTGACCACCTTCGAATCCTGAGCCTGATGTGTCCAAATCCTCTGCTTTCATCACCTTCTTTATTACTGTCTGGGAATATTAATCTTGATCTAATTTAGATTGTTTTTTCCCCCCACCAACACAAAAAAAAACCCAACACCTGGAGCTTTCTGGAATTTCTCCACTTTCTGTGTAGAAATTCAGAAATGGGCAGTTCTCAAGAGCTCGAGTTGCTGAAGAAATAGTTTTGTATTTATAAAAAAAAAAAACAAAAACAAAACCAGCCAAAAACTCTCTGTGTGGGTTGTTTTGGTGGTGAGATTTTGGCACAAGAGCTGGGGGACTGCCCTGAGATCACACAGGTAATTCTGTGTATTCTGTGTGTTCCGAATCTGGGGGATGAACTTCCAGCCAGCGGGTGTTAAAACTTCCCCCTCAAGTTTTCTGTTGCTTGAAAGTTGTTTTGCAGACAGGGATTTTTTTTTTTTTTTTTTTTTTGGGGTGCTTTTCAAATGTTTTGGTATTTTGAGACGCTGAAAAAAAAAACCAAAAAAAAACCCAAACAAACAACAAACCACTTTGTGCGATTTCGATTTTTATTTCGTTTTGTTCTTCCAGCACGTTCAGCTTCTGACCCAAATCCATCTCCTGGCGAGCTGCAACCCCGCCCTGAGCTCCGAGGCCGGCACAACCAGGATGTTTCTGGTGAGGATTGGTCCGAAATCAGAGCTGCAGGGGTTCTGGTAGCTCACTGGGAACGATCACCGGAGAGACATTTAGGGAGATTCATTTATTTAATTAATTTAATTAAGCTGGTTGGGGACATCACGGAGCAACCTGTGCCAGGTGCTCACCTCCCCCTCTGTAAATCCTCTGTTCCTGCCTCAAAATAAGGCTTTTAATGCTGGTTTTTTTTATTTATTTTATTTTTTTTATCTCTGCAGAACGAGCTGGGGAACTTCGCCCGCAGCTCCACCCTGCTCCGCCTGCCCCTCCAGCCCAAATTCCAGACCATGTTCCAGCCCTGCAACCTGCAGGGAGCCCTGAGGCTCGTGGAGGACTTCCATGCCCGGGTGCCCGTGGACTGCAGCCCCAGGAAGGCTGTCAAGAAGAGCAATGGTAGGGGAGGGGAGGGTTTACAGGGAGATCATTTCATCTGCGGCAGAAAATTCCCAGCCTGGCCTTGGGGGTGATCCCACCTAAGAATTAATTAATTAATTAATTTTTTTTTTTTTTTGGTGAGGTATTTTTAGATAAAACCACCCCCTTGGCTCCTTTTTTTTTTTTTTCGCTTCCTGATCTTTGCACGTCGAACAACCCGCTGAGTTTTATTTCACGTCACAATCCAGCCGTTCGTTGTCCCTCAAATGATGTTCTTGAGCCCATCAGGGGGACAGTGAAACTGGAATTAATTGTTGCAAAGGTGTTGGTCAGCACACACCAGGGAGATAACTCCTTTCCTTGGGGGGGGGGAAAAAGAAAAAGCTTCCAGACTGTTTCCAAACACTTGGTTTGGGATTTTGCTGCTGCTTTAGAGAGGGGACTCACTTGAAATACTCCCAAGAGCTTTCTCATTACATTAAAGCAAAAGGAAAGATGGGAAGGAAAAGGAATTTTGCCTTTTGCTGGTGTGAACTTAGAAGGGAAAACTAAAAACAAACAAACAGAAAGGAAGTCTCTTTTTGCAGTGAAGGGAGTAAAAGGAACGGTGTTTTCAAGAAACGTTTCTTCACATCCATTACCTGCTAATTCTTCCCCCTCCCCTCCGCCAGCCAGTGAATTTTCCTGTTTGCCAAAGCAACTGGCCTGGATTTTTGCGACCAGGAGGGTCTTCATGTACCCGGAGCTGCTGCCAATCTGTTCCCTGAGGGCCAACCCTCCCCGGGACAAGATCGTCTTCACCAAGGCAGAGGACAAGTAGGTGGAAGGAGCGTTTCTGGGGGGGCTGGAAGGCTTCTTTGCCTCCCTCCTCACCTCTTTTTCCCTTTCCCCCCTTCCCCAGTTTGTTGGCTCTGGGGCTGAAGCACTTCGAGGGCACGGAGTTTCCCAAGCCCCTGATCAGCAAGTACCTCCTGCCCACCAAAACCGCCCATCAGCTCACGGTGAGGATCAAGAACCTCAACATGAACCGGGCCCCCGACAACATCGTCAGGGTAAGAGGGGCACTGCCAGCCTGGCCTGGGCTTTCTTAACTCCAGGAGGGCTGTGCTGGTTGTCCCTTTTTTGGTTTTTTTGGCTGATTAATTGTCACCCCCTTGTTAAAAATGAGGGTTTGCTCCACAGGGCGTTATCCCCTGGACTTTTGCAAGTGCTTTGTTTTGGCTCTTTAAGAGAGAGCAACCTGTTCCCTCAGTAATCCTGGTTTAAAAAAAATAAATAAATCATAAATAGAGACTTTTGAGTAGCAGAAGTCCAGGGTGGGGAGGGAGGAGGAGGAGGTTCTGTGCAGTGAAGTCGCTCTCATCGCTGCCTTAACGAGGTTCTACCCACGGGAACGTGGGAAATTAAACCCCAATTCCAGCAGGATTGCCTGGAATTCCCTCCTGTCTCTCCTCACAGTACTACAAGAAGACAAAGCAGCTGCCTGTGCTGGTGAAGTGCTGTGAGGAAATCCAACCCCACGAGTGGAAAGCGCCCGTGGAGAGGGAGGAGCATCGGCTGCCCTTCTGGCTCAAGGTGCCTCCTGAGCCCCTTTGGGTTCTGTGGCTTTGCTTGGTTGATGTCTTGGGGGTTCTCCTGGGTTTTCCTTGGATTCCTCGTGGGTTTTTCCTGGTTTTCCTGGGTTTTCCTTGGGTTTCCTTGGATTTCCTTAGTTGTTTTCCTTGGGTTTCTTGTGGGTTTTCCTTGGGTTTCTTGTGGCTTTTCCTTGGGTTTCTTGTGGCTTTTCCTTGGGTTCCCTTGGGTTTCCTCGTGGGTTTTTCCTCGTGGGTCTCAGAGATCACGAATTTAAACTAATATTAAGCAATACAGAGCAGCATAAAGTCAACAAAAAGCCACCTGTGGGAGGAAGTTGCTCTCTGTCCCCTCCTGTGGTGCCGTGGGAAGGTGGGAACATGGGAACAGCCCGTAAATAGCAAACCCTGATGAATTCTTGCTCCCTCAGGCAAGCTTGCCCTCCATCCAGGGGGAGCTGAAGCAGCTGGCAGGAGATGCCAAGGAGATGCCAGCATCACCAGCTGCAGAGTCTGCCCTTCTGGGGGCAGCAAAAGAAGCTCCAGACACGGACCAGGATGAAAAATACCCTCTGCTCATGCCCAAGGGGCTCGTTCTTACCCTGAAGCCCTTGGCCAACCGGTTCTCCCGGCGGGCGTGGAGGAGGCAGAGATCCTCGGCGCTGAAGCCCGTCCTGATCCGCCCCAACCCCGGCGTGCAGCCCGGCTCCGGCTCCAGTGCCACCAACACCCAGAAACCCGGGAAGTGTCCCCAGGCCGAGGCTCCTCCCAGCAAAGTCCTGCTCCAGGTTCCTCGGCCGGTGCCGGTGATGCCGGCGGTGCCGGCGGTGCAGCCCCTGGGCGTGCCGGCGGTGCTGGGAGGTGGGGACGGCTTGGAATTCCAGAAGGTTCTCCCCGCTGCGCCCCCAGACCCCAGACCGGCCTTCTCAGCCGCGGTGCCACCAGCTCTGGTGTCCCCAGACCCGGCCGCCTTCCAGCCCAAGCTGATGCTGCCGGCGCTGGCCGGGCCGAAATCCCGCCGGCCTTGCGTCCGCAAGGGCTGCCAGAGGAAGAAAGGGAGCAAAGCCGCCCCGCTGATGGAAGCCTCGGCCCTGATCCAGCCGTCCCCCGTCATCCTGACCGTCCCCGCCGCCACGGTGAAGGTGGTCAACATCGGCAACGTGATCCAGCCCCTCGGTGCCGCCGTGGGCCGCGGCCCTCAGGCCATCCCGGTCACCACCCTGCTGGTGAACCCGGCCCCGTTCCCCTGTCCCCTGAACCAGCCCCTGGTGACCTCGTCCATCCCGTCCCTGCTGGTGTCGCCGAGCCCCGTGGGGCTCTCGGGGCCGCCCGCCGGGGGCGAGGCCGAGGAGCGGCTGCCCCTGGGCGGGTACCCCGCGGGGGAGCCCAAGGCGGAGCCCCCCGAGCTCTTCGTTCCCTGCTCGTCCCTGTGCCCCGAGGAGGAGCAGCAGCAGCAGAAGGAGGAGGAGGAGGAGAAGCAGAAGCAGCAGCGTGGCCCAGAGTCTTCCCCTCGCCGGGGCGAGGCGGGCGATGGGGACGGGAGTTCCGCGGAGCCTCGCGGGGGCGAGGCGGGCGAAGCGGCCAAAACCCACCCCGAGGAGCCCGACGGTGCCCCCGGGGAGGGGAAGGCCGGGCAGAAGAGGGACGTGCCACCCACCCAGCCCAAAGAGGAATTCCTGCTGGGCCTGGGCCAGGAGCTGAACGTGGAGGCTGTGGACCCCAAGGGGGACCGCGCCGAGGAGGAGGAGGAGGAGGAGGAGAGGAAGGGCGAGGAGGAAGGCCGGGCCCTGCAGTCCCCTCCCCAGGGGGATATGGTGGTCTCTGGGCCCCCGGGGAGCGGCGAGTCCCCCCGGGACCCCCCGTGCCCGGCCGAGGGCGAGCCCGAGTTCAGCAGCCCCCCGGGCAGGCCCGAGGACTCGTCCAGTGTCGATGGCCAGTCCGTGGGGACCCCGGCGGGCCCCGAGGCCGCGGGGGACAGGGAAGGGCAGGAGGAGGAGGAGGAGGACGACTTCGATGATTTCACCCAGGATGAGGACGAGGAGATGTCGTCGGCCTCGGAGGAGTCGGTCCTGTCGGTGCCAGAGCTCCAGGTAAAACAAAAAAACAAAACAAAACAAAAAAAAAAGCAAAACTCCAAAGAAAAAGACAAGATAACTGAATTTTTATTCTATTTTATGTTAGTAGAATTTATCTATGTTAAGTGTGACTTCGCAGAGTTGTAACTGCCTGAAAGAAGGTTGCTGCCCAAACTGTGGGCAGTTGGGATAAAGCTAATTTACATAAACAAAAGAGACTGTCAGGGAAGGCAGAAAGGACTTCCAGCATTGCAAGGGAGACAGAAGAGGGGTGGGGGGAATCCTAATCTGCTTGAAGTGATAAAACTTTCTGTAACCAAATGTCTATTTAGATAAAACAGACTTTTTGTGAAGAGCGTACGTGGTAGATGATTTTGAAACTCACTCCTTCAGGTGTATAAAAAAGCTGTTGTGTTGTGTTTCTTTGCACACTGTTCCTTTAAACCCTGCCAGGAGTTGCAAGGACTCTTTTAACAGGAACAGCTTCAAGTGGCAATTAATTTTCCAGCAGGCCTTTAAGAGCCAAGATCCTTAAGGAATCCCATCTCTTAACTCAAGGCCTGATCTGCTGAATGGCAGATCCTGAAATTTATATTTTCCCAATTAAAAAAAAAAAAACAAACAAAAACCAACAAAACAAACCCAAGCAGCTCTGGAGGGTCTCGAATTCTGTTCCTTCATGGAATTTTGGGGCTGTGAAGTTGGCTGTTGGAATCATGAGGCAGGGGAAGGGGCTGCTGAAGGACATTAAACCAGAAGATAAAACCAATTGTGATGCTCTTTTTGCTTTCCAAGGAGACCATGGAAAAACTCACCTGGCTTGCAACAGAGAGACGTTTGAGCCAGGAGGGAGATTCTGAAGAGGAGAATTCCCAGGAGGAGAACTCTGAGCCCGAGGAAGAGGAGGAGGAGGAAGGGGAAGGCATAGAGAGCTCACAGAAAGATGATGAAACCTGTGGGGATGCATCAGAGGAGCCTAAATCCGCCTTCACCTCGGCCAAGGCAGCTTCCCCCCAGGTGGAGACCCACAGGATTCCAGCAGGTGAGGGCTGGGGGGTTTGCTGGAACCGCAATTTGTGTGTCTCACTCCCAGTCCTGTCCAAGCAGGGCCCACAGGAGTCTCCTGGCACGGGGGCCTTTGGTCTGTTTTAAAGTGGCTTTTATGCCTCAGAAACTGGCAGGTTTGGGGTTTTGTCTCAGTTGTCAGAGCAATATTAAGCAGCCAAATCTTTGCTGAGCTGAATTCTGTGCGATGGGGGAGCAAGGGGGGGGGAGAAAAAGAAATGAAACAAAACAAAACCTTCACGGGGTCCAGCAAAGTGGGGGACGAGCTTGGAGGAGCTGGACCTCAGCCCATGAAACCAGCAGATTCCTGAGGCTAAATCCACGAAAATCTTGATGTGGCACCTCTGAGTGGCCCCATTTTCCTTCCTGGCTGTGCGATTGTGACCTGTGATTTTAACTCTGCTGTGTAAATAATTAGCTCAGAGTTTGGAGAGCGAGCACCAGCTCCGGTGCTCTCGTTGGATCTCTTGATTGTCCTGCCCTGGAGTCTGCAGGAATCTGGTGGTTTTTGAGCCTGAAACCTGCCTTTCTGTTGGGGTGTCACCCCTGTGCCACCAACTCACCAACCTGTGCTCCTTCCCAGGAGAGAACCTGAAGGCCCCTGGGAAGGGCAGGAGCTCCCACAGGACCAGGAACAAGCGGGGCCGGGCTCGTGGCAGCAAAGACACCTCCAAGCTGCTGCTGCTCTACGACGAGGACATCCTGGAGAGGGACCCCCTGAGGGAGCAGAAGGACCTGGCCTTTGCCCAGGCCTACCTGACCAGGGTGAGGGGGGCTTGGAGTGGCCCTGGCACAGATCTGAGCCTGCCAGGTCTGGCTGTGGGAGCGCTGGGATGGGGGTTACTTCTCTTCACACACCCCTTTGTGTGTGGCTCTTCACTTCCCAAACTGCCCCTGTGAGTTTTTCTTGCTTTTTTTGGGGGGGAGTGAAGGATTTGAGGGCTGGGGGGTGCTCAGGGGGCTCCACAGCACCAAGACCCCCTCTGAGCTCCGTGGTCCTGGGTGGGTTCCCTTCTCCCTGGGAGCATCTCAGGTGTGCCTTGGAGGAAGAGCTGGGCTCTACAAAAACTGGGAGCACCCTGTAAATTCTGGGTGGGGGGGAGATGAGAGGTTACCAGGTCACAGGAATTCAGGAAGAAAGCCTGGCACAGAGAAGCTGCCCCTGCATCCCTGGGAGTGTCCAAGGCCGGGCTGGAAGCAACCTGGGCTGGTGGGAGGTGGCAGAGAGAAATCACTCAATCTTTAAGATCAACACAAGGTATTCCCATGATTTTGTTTCCTTCCTGGCTGTCACTGAGTCCTTTCCAGGTCCGTGAGACGCTGCAGCACATCCCAGGGAAATACGAGGACTTCCTTCGTGTCATCTACGAGTTTGAGATCAGCACGGGCAAGAGGACGGCTGTGGACCTCTATTCCACCCTCCAGAAGCTGCTGCACGACTGGCCCCAGCTGCTCACGGATTTTGCTGCCTTCCTCCTGCCGGAGCAGGCCCTGGAGTGTGGGCTGGTAGGTGGGAGGGAAGGGGGAGAGGGGATTTTAAAACGTCCTGAATGGCTGTGGGAGCGGGAGGATGAGGAGTTCTCCCTAGGGCGAGGGGGGCTGGGAAATCGCTTGCTGGTTTCTCCATCAGAACTGGGGTGTTCTGGTTGGAAATCTCCTGCTGGGGGTGACTGGGGGAGCCTTTTCCCAGTTCCATCCCAACTTGTGCAGGTGAAGCAAACCGTGGTTTCCCTGGCCTGCAGGTCAGCCCTGCACTTACAAAAACAGAGGGTTTCACCTCTTGCATTCTCTCTGAGGGTGTCCAGCCCCTGTTTTGGGAGCAGGGGGTTGAAGCAGAACTTCCTGGCTGGTGTAATTTTGATTTACACCAAGCGTGGTCTCTCCTCCACGTCCCCCCGGATTTGCCAGGAGCACCAATGAAAATGGGGAAAACAAAAGACCAGGATGGGAATTTTAGGGCTTGTTTAAGCCAACCTGAGGGGTTTGGGAGCGTGTTCTTGCACCTGAGGGGTGCCTGGGTTTGGTTTTGGGCAGTTTGAGGAGCAACAGGCCTTCGAGAAGAGCCGCAAGTTCCTCAGGCAGCTGGAGATCTGCTTCGCTGAGAACCCTGCCCACCACCAGAAGATCATCAAGGTCCTGCAGAGCTGTGCTGATTGTCTGCCCCAGGAGATTGCAGAGGTAACCAGGTGTCCCCTTTTCCCCCCACCAAACCCTCCAGGGTGATTCCAGCCTGTCCCCCTGTGCTGCTCCTGGGCAGGAATTTGGGGGCCACAACTCAATCCATGGAACCACAGGAAGGGTTGGGTTGGGTTGGGAGGCACCTCAAAGCTGCTCCTCTTCCACCCCCTGCCCTGGGAAGGGACAACTTCCACTGGCCCAATCCAACCTGGCCTTGGATTGAGGGAGAACTGGAACTGCCCCTTCAAGGGGCCGCCCAGTTGATGCCCTGCCTGTCTCCTCTGTCCCACCTCACCCCTTGGCAACCCTGCAGGTGAGGTTTTCAGCTTGGTGCCCCCTCTGGAATCGGCCTGGAATTCTGGAGGGGTTCATTCCAGGCTGGTTTGATGGCTGGGCGTGGAACGAGCTCAGAACAGACATCCACCTCGGGGGCTTAACAAGCCTTTGGTGCTCCACCTGCCTTGGGAATCCATCAGAGAGCCGTGTCAGGATGTGGAACGAGACTCATTCCCTCTGGATTTCCCTCCTGCAGCTGAAGACCCAGATGTGGCAGCTGCTGAAGGGGCACGACCACCTGCAGGACGAGTTCTCCGTCTTCTTCGACCACCTGAGGCCCTCGGCCAGCAGGATGGGGGACTTCGAGGAGATCAACTGGACGGAAGAGAAGGAATATGAGGTGCCCCAGCCCCTTTCCCCAGGCCAGGAGGGATAAAAAATAAATAATAAAAAAAAGCAGGGCTGTGAGACGTGGTGGGGGTGGGAGAACTTCAACCAGGG
>NW_020958441.1:0-2590 GCF_003031625.1 Empidonax traillii | reverse complement strand
TTGTAACCAGAGTGCCAAGAGCAGCAGTGGTGGTTTTTGTTTTGTTTTTTTTTTTTTCCCTTCAGGGTTTCACTCTGGGCGGTTCACCCGAGGTTTTTTTTGTGCCTCCAGCACTTCCCACAGTTGTGGTGAAGAAAATTTGACTGGAGATTGTTTTCTTTGCAGCACAAGGTGGAGGTGCAAAGCTTGCTCCCCAGGCTGTTCCCATCTGCAGCATTAGGCTCCTAAAATTAAAAAAAAAAAAAAACCTCCTGGAGTTTTGGTGTTTTTTGTTTTTTTTCTTTCTTGCTGACACCTTTTGTTTGGGTTTCTTCTCAGGATCTCCCCTGGAAGGAAAAGCTGCCCCCAGCAGGCAGGGGGGTGGTGACAAAGCTGCCCCTCCCGACGCTCAGGTGGCAGGAGGTGCCGGTGCGGGCACTGCCCGGGACAGAGACTCTGCTGCCACCGCCCCCAGATGGGCCCAGCTGCCAAAAGCTGCTCCAAAACTACCTCAAGAAACCAAAGACGCTGCGGGGAGCGAGGGACTGGACCAGCAGCCCAGGGGGAATGGGGATGTTAACCCCAGGGACCTGCTGGTGCCTCCCCCGAAAGGGACACTGGGACCTCCATCCTGCCGTGCACAGAGCGAGGGGGCTCCTCCTCCTGACCCAGCAGAGAGGCTCAGGGGGCCTGGCCCTGCCTCAGGAGCAGGAGGGGAAGGACTTGAGGGGCCACCTCTGGAGGGCAAAGCTGGAGCCAGGCAGAGCTGGGTGCCCACGGGTGGCAAAGCCCCCGCGGGTCGGGGTGGCCGCAGCTCGGAAGGCACAGCCTGCGCTGCAGATGGTCCCCCTGAGGGCAGGACGAAGGCAAACAGCTGCTTGCAGGGGCACCAGCACCCCGAGCAGCCCAGGGTAGGTCCAGCCTGCCTGGGGCACAGGGAAGAGGAGCAGCAGCAGC
This sequence comes from Empidonax traillii, assembly GCF_003031625.1. Classification (NCBI taxonomy): domain Eukaryota; kingdom Metazoa; phylum Chordata; class Aves; order Passeriformes; family Tyrannidae; genus Empidonax; species Empidonax traillii. The sequence continues at coordinate 1,654 of NW_020958441.1, read as the reverse complement.
AGCAGAAGGTCACCGAGGCCACCGTGTGTGCCAAGAACAGCAAGGTCAGCTCCACCGGGGAGAAGGTCGTGCTCTGGACCAGGTACTTTTGTCCTTCCTGCCCTTCCTGCCCTCACTCTTTGGCCCCAGCTCTCACTCACATTGCTCAGGGTGCTTTTGTTTCCCTGTTGTATCCCCATTTTCTGGTTTCAAGATTCCTGCCTCCTTTCCTCTGACCATCAGAGCTCGCTCCTCCCCTGTTGCTGGAGCACTTCAGCCTGGGAAAGAACCTTTGTCCTCCTTTCAAAAAAAAAAAACCTTAAAACAGCTGAAAAACACGAAAAAAACTTTCAAAAGGCAGCTCTGCTTAGAGATGGGTGCTGGGGGTGGAGGTGGCAGGAGGGGTGAAGGGGATCCCTCGTGTGTGGGTGTGAGGGTGGAACTCGAATCCCATCGCTGGTTTTCAGGCTGTTTTCCCAGCTGCTTGTTTTTGCAGGGAGGCTGACAGAGTCATCCTCACCACCTGCCAGGAGAAAGGAGCCCACCTGGACACCTTCCATGCCATCTCCCAGAAACTGGGCAACAAGACGGCGAGCGAGGTGAGCGAGGGCTTTGTGGGGTGGGAGAACTCCCAGGGAATGGGGAAGGGGCTCCAGGGGAAGGGAAGTTGGGGGTTTTGCTGTTCATATTAAGCCTCCCAAACTTTAAAATTTGATGAAAAAAATCATCCCAGCTGCAAGGAAATCAAACCCAAAACAAACCCTGGGGCCAGAAATCCTGAGATGTTTGAGCCTCGCAGTCGGTGCCAGGGTTGTTTCAGTGGCTGCTGCTCAGGTCTTCAGCCTCCTCCTCTTCCTCCTCCACAAAGAATCTGCCTGGTTTTGTCTCTGAATCTTCTTCCCAAACTGCCAGATTCCACCTGCAAATCAGTAGAATGTAACTGTTCTTCCAGAGAGAACAACCACCTGCTGCTCTTGCATTTCCCTCTTCTTTGTACCAAGTGCCTTCGTGGTATTTATATATATATATATATATATATAAATATTTTGGGTTTTTTTAAACAATACAAAACACCCTGAGCCTTGTTAATAGGAGGTTCCAGTTTCAGGCCTCTGGTGACGTGGGATTCCCCTCGTTTCCTCAGGTGTCCCACAGGTTCAGGGAGCTGATGAGGCTCTTCCACACGTCCTGCGACGGCAGCTCCGAGGACGAGGAGGACGCCACGAGCACCAGCAACACGGACCAGCTGTCGGATAAAGACCTCCTGCTCTCCGAGGAAGAACCCGATGACTGAGCTGTTCGAACTACTGACTGCCCCCAGGGGAGGTTTCTCGTTTCGTTTTGCCAGTTTGCTGCTAGACAGGTGCTGTGGGGGGGAAAAACAAAAAAAATATGTTTGCACACGGGTGTTGAGACGGCGCCTTGGCCCGGGTTCTGTTGGCTTTTCCTGCTCCAGTTCTGAGGAGCTGCAACGCCCAGCCTGTCCCAAACTGGGTCAGAGTGTCCTCCAGAACCTCCCTGGGGAGCTTCAGCAGAGGAACAGCCGAGCTGGGGCTCGTGGACACTCAGGGGGGAGGTTGGGCCCAGCAGCTTCGGACCAGAAGGTGTAAATATTGGACCCTAAGATGTCAAGTTTTCACGTGGAAAGAACACGGGACTTTTTTTTTTTTTTTTT
>NW_020958440.1:16722-18036 GCF_003031625.1 Empidonax traillii | reverse complement strand
CCCCAGGAAATGGGATCCTGGAGCAGATCTGCTGGTCAGGGCCAGAGTGGGAACTGGGAACAAGGATTTTGGGAATTCAGAGCAGCGGGAGGGGGGTTGCCCTACCCACCCTGAGCTTCCCAGAGCCCAGTAACTCCCAGTATGAGCCCAGTCACCTCCAGTATTATCCCAGTCACTTCCTGCCATTCCCAAAAGGAACCCAGTATCCTGCCAGTTCCTTCCAGTCACTCCCAGTATGATCCCAGTTCCCTCCAGTGTGGTTCCACTTGCTCCCAATATGAAACCAGTCATTTCCAGTATATTACTATTTAGTCCCAGTATGGTCCCAAGTGCTCCCATAAGCCCCAGTATGATGCCAGTCATAGTGGGATCAGATTCTCCCAATTCTCCCAATAATTTTCCAGTCACTCCCAGTATGATCCCAGTCTCCCCCAGCATTCTCCCAGTTGCTCCCAGTTACTTCCAGCATGATCCCAGTTGCTCACAGCCACTCCCAGTCACCCTCATTGTCGTCCCAGTGACTCCCAGTTTGACCCAATCACCTTGAGCTCTGTTTCAGTTGCTCCCAGTATGTCCCAGTTGTCCCCACCATGGTCCCAGTTGCCCCCAGCCTGCTCTTTGTCCCTGCCAGTGTGATCCCAGTCCCTCTCAGTATGATCCCAGTTGCCCCCAGCATGGTCCCATTTGCTTCCTGTTCCTCCCAGTGTGGTCCCAGTTGCACCCAGTTGCCCCAGGCATAGTCCCAGTCACTGCCAGTATGATCCCAGTCTCTCCCAGCAGGTTCCCAGTCACACCCAGTTGCCCCCAGTATAGACCCAGTTACTTCCTCTTGCTCCCAGTTGCCCCAGGCATGCTCCCAGTTGCTCCTGATTTGATCCCAGTCATTCCCAGTATGGTTACAGCCAGTCCCAGGATGGCCCAGGTACCTGCAGGATGCACCCAGTCCTTCCCAGTTACTCCCAGTTTCTTCCAGCATGATCCCCATTTCTCTGAGTTGCTCCCAGTAGCCCAAAGTGTGGTCCCAGTTGCCCCAGTTGTGGTTCCAGTGCCCCCAGCATGGTTCCAACCTGGTCCCAATTTCCCCCAGCCTGCTCCTTGTCACCCCCAGTATGATCCTAGTCCCCCTCACTGTGATCCCAGTCCCCTCCAACTGCTCCCAGTCTGATCCCAGTATGACCCCAGCTGCCCCCAGCATGGTTCCAGTGTCTCCTTGTTCCTCCCACTGGGATCCCAGTTGCACCCAGGTGCTCCTAGTTTAGTCCCAAGCAGTCCCAGTATGACCCCAGTCTTTCCCAGCATAGTCCCAGTTTTCCC
>NW_020958440.1:12882-14067 GCF_003031625.1 Empidonax traillii | reverse complement strand
CCTACAAGTGCTTGCAATGTGGGAAGAGGTTTCAGACCAGCACACATCTCCTCAGGCATGAGCAGACACACACAGGAGAGAGGCCCTTCCGCTGCACCGACTGTGGGAAGGGCTTTAACCGGAACTCCGCCCTCGTCACCCACCGGCGCATCCACACCGGGGAGAGACCCTACAAGTGTGAGGAGTGTGGGAAGAGCTTCAGCGACAGCTCCAACTTGACCCAACACCAACGGACCCACCAGTAAGGGAAGGCCCTACGAGTGCCCCAACTGCAGGAAGAGCTTCGGCCGCTGCTCCCACCCCAAATGACCCCCCTGATGGTGAGGCAACCCCTGGAGTCCAGTGACTGTCAGTCCATCCCTTTCTACCAGAAAGGGCCAGTCCCTTTGCCAGGGGCAGGTTGTGCCAACAGAACCCTTCTTGGGGGGGTGTGTGGAGATTCCTGCCTTGGCTGGGACCCCCCAAGGTCACTGCTGGAGGTTGAGAGCAGAGATCTCCCCACGAGCGTTGGTCTGGGGGAGTTCCATCCCTCTCTAATTCATAATTCTTGCTTTGGCGCCAGCTTGAGTAGAATTGCTTCAACAATTGCTTTAGTGTAGAGCACTGTCCTATCTTATGCTGTCCTACTGGTAGTTTTAGTGTTTTTATTGTGCAGTAAATAATTCTGATGAAGATCTTTTGTCTGTTCATTTGTAACCTTAAATAATTCATTTCTATCAGTAGATGTGATTTGCCACCCTTAAAACCTGGGGGACAAAGTGGTTCAGTCCCACCTTTGTAATTCCTCTAAACTGAACCTGTTGGCATAACCGAAGGCTGAGATTGGATCCAGCAACCCCAGCACCCCACAGTCAGTTGGGAGGTCAGGGGGGCCATCCCCCATTCCCAACCCCCTTGTGCCCAAAGACCCCTGTGGTACCATCACACTGTCCAGAGCATTTCCCCTTTTTCCACCCTTGTCCCTGTTCCTCCCATTTTTCCATAGTCCCCTGCTACAATCTGCTTAAATATTGCAGAAAGAAGTTCAGATTCGAACATTCCCTTGAGCAAAATTAAAACTCACACAAGTTATCTGTCGATACCAAAACCTGACTTTAATAATTGCTAAGAGATACAAAGAGAACAAGGAAAAAAAGAAAAACTGCTAAGATTTTTTCTAGAAGTAGAGAAAAGATACAACCGAAA
>NW_020958440.1:7057-9732 GCF_003031625.1 Empidonax traillii | reverse complement strand
CATCACATTGGTGTGCTGAGTCGTCCCTGCTCGCATGAAAACCCCCCAGGCAGGTGCCCTCCCAAAGGCCCCCAAACATCCCCAACATCCCCAGTGATGTCACCACTGTCCCTGTGATGTCACTGATGTTCCCAATGATGTCACAGCTGTCCAATTGATGTCATTGCAGTCCCTGTGATGTCACCGCTCCCCCCAGCAATGTCACTGGTCCCCAATGATGTCACCATAGTCCCTGTGATGTCACTGGTGTTCCCAGGGATGTCCCCAGTTTCCCCAGTGATGACACCACTGTCCCTCTGATCTCACCAACATCCTCAAGGATATCACTGCTGTCCCTGTGATATCACTGCTGTCCCCAGTGATGTCACTGGTCTTCTGTGATGTCACTGCTGTCCTCAAGGGTGGTCCCTGTGTCCCCAAAATATCACTGCTGTCCCTGTGATGTCATCGCTTTCCCAAGTGGTAGCACCATGTCCCTGTGATGTCACTGATGTCCCTATGATGTCAGCCGACCCCTGTGATGTCAATGGCCTCCTGTGATGTCACTGCTGTCCCCTCTGATGTCACCAGTGTCCCCAATGATATCACTGCTGTCCTTATGATGTCACCACTGTCCCTTTGATGTCACCGATGTCCCTGTGATGTCAGCAGTCTCCAGTGATGTCACTGCTGTCCCCACGGGTGTCACCACTGTGCCCTGTGATGTCACTGCTGCCCCAGAGGTGGTCCCTGTGTCCCCAATGATGCCATCAGTTCCCTGTGGTGTCACTGGTCCCCAATGATGTCACCGATGTCCCTCTGATGTCACCAGTGCCCTGTGATGTCACCAGTGACACTGATAATGTCTCTGGTGTCTCTGTGGTGTCATCACTATCCCCTGTGATGACAAGACTGTCCCCAATGATGTCACTGCTGTCTCTGTGATGTCACCACTGTGTTGAGCCATGACATCATGTTCCCGTCATGTCACTGATGACAGTGATGTCCCTGTGACATCACGGCTGTCCCTTTGTTGTCAGCAGTCCTATGTGATGTCACTGATCCCCAGTGATGTCACCCATCTCCCTGTGATGTCACTCCTTTCCCCTGTGATGTCAACAATGATCTCGATGATGTCACTGACATCACTGTGATGTCACCCCTGGCCTTGTGAAGTCACTGAAGTCCCCTGTGATGTCACCAATGTCCCTGTGACATCACGGCTGTCCCTTTGTTGTCAACAGTCCCCTGTGACGTCACTGGTCCCAATGAGGTCATTGCAGCCTCTGTGATATCACCACTGTCCCTTGTGGCATCACCAATGTTTCTGATGATGTCACCGGTGTCTCTGTAATGTCACCCTTGTCCTTGTAAAGTCACCAATGTCCCCATTGATGTCACCGATGTCACTGTGATATCACAACTGTCCCTTTGTTTTCACCAGTTCCCTCTGATGTCACTGGTCCCCAGTAACGTCATGGATGTCCCCGTGATGTCACCAATGCCACCAATGATGTCACTGACATCTCTGTGATGTCACACCTAGCCTTATGCAGTCACTGATGTTCCCTATGATGTCACCAATGTCCCTGTGCCATCATGGCTTTCCCATTATTGTCGCCAGCGCCTTGTGATGTCACCAATGTCCCTGCTGATGTCACTGATGTCTCTGTGATGTCACCCCTATCGTTGTGAAGTTACCGATGTTCCCTCTGATGTCACTGATTTCTTTGTGACATCATGGCTGTTCCTTTATTTTTCAGCAGTCCCCTGTGATGTCACCCATCTCCCTTTGATGTCACCACTGTCCCCTGTGATGTCAGCAATGACCCTGATGATGTCACTGGTGTCACTGTGATTTCACCCTTGCCCTTGTGAAGTCACTGAAGTCCCCTGTGATGTCACCAATAGCCTTGTGACGTCACAGCTGTCCCTTTGTTGTCAACAGTCTCCTGTGATGTCACTGCTGTCTCTGTGATGTCACTAATGTCCCCAGTGGTGGCACCATGTCCTGTGAGGTCACTGATGTCTCTGTGATGTCACGAGATGCCTTTGACTTCACTGATATCTCTGTGACATCATGGGTGTCCCTTTGTTGTCACCAGTCCCCTGTTGTCGTGGTTTTCCCCACCAGCCAGCCCCTGGGACTGAGGATGGTTTTGTCCGGGTGAATTTCCAGAGAAAAAAGCCAATCAAAACTTTAATAACACCTTTGCTAATTACATATTTAAGAAAACAGAAGAGAAGGCTGGTGGCGCAGTTGAAATTAGGAGCAGTTGAAATTGGTGGCAGTTGAAATGAGGGAGCCATGTAGGGAGAGAGAGGCAGGCCCCAGGTGGGGGCCAGGCCTCCCTCCTCCCCCGGCCCTGGGCCAGGGGCAGGTGTGGCACTGAAGCCCCTTCTCTCTTGTAAGAGAGTAAAGGAAAAAAACTTCAAAGGACTGACTGCTTGGACAAAAAAACGCTGCAGAAGAAATTCCAGCAGAGAGATAACAAAGTGTCCAAGGCCAAAGCCGGCAGCTGGAGGAGAGAGAAGTTTGAAGAGGGGGGCTGTTTCTCCCCCCTTTCACTCTCTCTCTTCAGCAGGGAAAAGACTGAAAAATAAATCCCTGCTACCTTTGGAAGATTGTTGGGGTGAGGAGACCCCCATGCGGCTCACAGAGGAGCTTGTGGATGTACCAGGAAGCCGAGACTTCA
>NW_020958440.1:0-1164 GCF_003031625.1 Empidonax traillii | reverse complement strand
GAGGAGATGCCCCTGCAGGATGGCAGTGCTGCTGCAGAGGTCAGCTCTGTGCCAGCAGTGCCCGTGGCTGTCCCTGCCTGCAGTCACTGCCCAGTCCTGCAGCAGGACTGGCCCCGACTGCCCGAGCACTGAGGCCTCAACCAACACAGGGCTCTGCAGGACAGTGGGCAAGGGCAGGGGGAGGAGGCCCCAGAGGAGAAGGGCTGCTGCTCCCTGGCAGGGCTGCTCTGCTGGGACTCTTTTGTCACCCAGCTCTGCACAGAGACACCAACCCTGCAGCTCCAGAGCAGTCAGAGAGGAAAGATGTCAGGGAAACCAGTCAATGCAGAGTCCTTTATTTTGTTTTAGCAGACAGTGAGTACAAATACAAATTTCTACAGCCTCTGGGCCAGGCTAGAAAGCCAAACACTGAACTGAAAATGGTGGTTTTCTATATATAAATAAATATATATCTATATCTATAAAATTTTTGATGCAAAAAAATTCTAAAAAAAAAACCCACCGTTACAAGGAGCAAAGAAAAAAGAACATATGGTAAGCTTTTAATGAAGTACATGACCAGATTGACCTTTAATGAGGTATATAACATGCAAAAGAAGGACAGTTTATTGCTTCTGGAAAACACCAAGTTATCAGTTTCCTTACGGCATCCTTGAGCTCCTGGTTCCTCAGGCTGTAGATGAGGGGGTTCAGGGCTGGAGACACCACCGAGTACAGAACTGACACCACCAGATCCAGGGATGAGGAGGACATGGAGGGGGGCTTCAGGTAGGCAAAGAATGCGGTGCTGAGGAACAGGGAGACCATGGCCAGGTGAGGGAGGCACGTGGAAAAGGCTTTGTGCCGTCCCTGCTCAGAGGGGATCCTCAGCACAGCCCTGAAGATCTGCACATAGGAGAAAACTATGAAAATGAAACAACCAAATGCTAAACAGCAAATAAAAACCATGAGCCCAATTTCCGTGTGGTAGCCTGAGTGTGAGCAGGAGAGCTTGAGGATGTGTGAGATTTCACAGAAGAACTGGCCCAGGGCATTGCCCTGGCACAGGGGCAGGGAAAATGTATTGGCTGTGTGCAGCAGAGCATTGAGAAACCCAGAGGCCCAGGCAGCTGCTGCCATGTGGGCACAAGCTCTGCTGCCCAGGAGGGTCCCGTAGTGCAGGGG
>NW_020958439.1:18834-21594 GCF_003031625.1 Empidonax traillii | reverse complement strand
CAAAGGGACCCTGTAACAGTGACAGGGGTGACATCAGACTGTGACCTGTCACTGCTGGGGTTTCACAGGGCTCCATCTTGGGCCCTGTGCTCTCCAACATCTCCATCAGTGACTTGGACACAGCACTGGAAGGGACACTGAGCAAGTTTGCAGGTGACCCAAAACTGGGAGGAGCTGCTGAGCCCCTGCAAGGCAGGAATGCCCTGCAGAGACCTGGACAGATCCCAGGGCTGGGAATCACCAACCATGGGAAGTTCCCCAGGAGGAAGGGCCGGACTGTGCCCTGGGATGGGGCAACCCCGGCTGGACGGACACACTGGGAATGAGAGGCTGGGAAGCAGAGCCGGGAAAGGGCCCTGGGGGTGCTGGTGGGTGCCAGTTGGCCCTGAGTCAGCAGTGCCCTGGCAGCCAGGAGGGCCAAGCCTGTGCTGGGGGCATCAGGGAGGGGATTGTCCCGCTCTGCTCTGCCCTGGGGCGGCCTCAGCTGCAAGATTGGGGCAGTTTGGGGGGGACACAATGGAAGGGAGAGATTGAGCCATTGGAGAGTGTCCAAAGGAGGCAGCAAAGATGGGGAAGGGCCTGGAGGGGAAGGCGTGTGAGGACACTGAGGGCACTTGGTGTGTTCAGCTGGAGAAGAGGAGACTGAGGGGAGACCTCACTGCAGTCACAATATCCTGGGCAGGGGCAGAGGAAGGGCAGGCCCTGAGCTCTGCTCTGGAAGAACCAGGGACAGCACTGAGGGAATGGCCTGGAGTTGTGTCAGGGCAGGGATAGGCTGGATCTTGGAAAAAGGTTCGTCCCCCAAAGGGTGGTTGGGCATTTAAGAGGCTCCCCCAGGGCAGTGGGCACAGCACCAAGGCTGACAGAGCTCAAGAAATGTATGGATGATCCTCTCAGGCTAATGGTGTGAGCCCTGGGGATGGTCCTGTGCAGGGTTAAAGGTTGAACTGGATGATTCTGGTGGGTCTCTTCCAACTCAGCACATTCTGTTACTCTGTGATTATCATCCCTGTGTTCAGCACAAATCCAAAACACAGCCCTGCACTGGCCAAGGGGAAGAAATTTAACTGGACTGCCCCTGAAAGCAGCACAGCCATTATGGGCTGTCACAGAAACATCCCACAGTCCATTTGCCACCTGAAACCAGTGACTCTGAGTTCCTGCTTCCCCAGCCCCAGGGATGGTGTCCTTGTCTGCTCATTCCTCCACACTCTTCTCAGTGATGGCATCTTAACCAGACAAGCCCCAGGGAATAATTTCCATCTAAGTCTTCAATTCTTCTGTGGTTAATTAGATAGATCTCAGAAGTGCAATCCAACGGAATATATTGTATTATTAAAACAATGAATAAAGATGGCTTTTTTGTGGCCTGTTAACTTTTTTCCTATTTTTAAATTGATATCAGCAATCCCCAGTCAATGTTGATCCCAAGCACGTCCTAATTCAGTCTGAATAGATAAGAAAATCAAGATTTTCTATGTCTGACAATCCATCAGACTTTATCCCTATCCCCACCCCACCATTCCCTCATCCAAGCTCTGGGACTCAAAGCAGCCTTGGGCCAATCTGAGCTTCCTCCACTAAAGGTTGGACCTGCAGGTTTCAGCTCCTTGGCCCCAACTCCCACCTGCTTGGCTTGGAGAAAGAGCTGCACAAGACAGTGGGTTTCTGTGGCTGGGTTTTGGTAGCAGGGAGGCTGCAGAGGTGGCTTCTGTTAGAATCTGCCAGAAGCTTCCCCTGTCCCATGGAGCCAATGCCAGCTGCTCCAGGATGGAGTTCCTGCCACTGGCCAAGGCTGAGCCACTTGGGAGTGACAGTAACACCTCTGGGATAACATATTTCAGAAGAGAGGAGAGTTGCACAGAAGAAATTCCAGTCTGGGAAGAGCAGAGTGAGAACATGGGATAACAACACAGACACCAAGGGCAGTGCAGAAGGAGGGGCAGGAGGGACCCCCCAGGAGCAGGGGAAGGACTCAGAGCTGAGGCCCCTGCAGCCCCTGGGGGAGCATCGGGATGCAGAGACCCCCCTGCAGTCCATGGAGGAGCCCACGCTGGAGCAGGTGGATGCAGGAGGGAGGCTGTGACCCCCTGGCAGGCCCAGGATGGAGCACGGTCCTCTAGGAGACCTGTGGCCCATGGAGAGGGAAGCCCAGGCTGGAGCAGGTTTATCCTGGGCAGGACTCGTGGCCCCTGTGGGGAACCCACGCTGGGTCAGCTCATCCCTGAAGGACTGACCCCATGGAGGAGGGACCCATGGGAGAGCAGGGTGGGAAGAGCTGCTGCCCGAGGGATGGACTCACATTGGAGAGTCCATCCAGGACTGTGTCCCTTGGGAGGGACCCCACGGGAACAGAGAAAAGACTCAGAGTTGTGGCCCCCCTGTAGCCCCTGGTGGAGACCAAAGTAATGCAGGTGTCCCCCTGCAGACCATGGGGGACCATCGGGGTGCAGAGATCCCCCTGCACCCCAGGAAAGAGTAACCCATGGAACAGCAGGGTGAGAGGAGCTGCTGCCCGAGGGATGGACTCAAACAACACCTGACTGCAACCCCCTTCCTCGTCCCCCTGCACTGCTGGGGGAAGAGGGAAAGCTGAGAAGGAAGGAGGGGTGGGGGGAAGGTGTTTTTAAGAGTATTTTATTTCTCACTCTTTGGCTTTTATCCTGTTAGGAATAAATTTAAGTCTTATCCCTACTTTGAGTCTGTTTTGCCCGTTAGGAATTGACTTTCTCCCAACCCTTATCTCTACTCAGGAATCCT
>NW_020958439.1:11955-14068 GCF_003031625.1 Empidonax traillii | reverse complement strand
TTAAGATGCTATGTACACAGCAAAAGGGAATCCAAACACCCCCAAAGGGATAGGGAAAGGCGAAAAAGGAACAAAAGGGGACAAAAAGGGACACCAAATAGATATATGCAATCACACCCAAGAATTAGCAAAATAACTGGTAAAACAAATCTCACCACGTCCCTTAAAAAAGCAGAATTGGTAGACACGGCCAGCACTCCCCAAGCCTCCACATGTCAGGCCAGCGGTCGCTGCAGGCCTCAGCCTTAGATAAGCGAGAGCAACGCAAGGACTCACTGTTCCCGACCCTCGCCAGAAGAGAAGAGAGCAAAGACCTCTCCTCCCTTCTTATTTATACCCTGATTTACGTAAAAATCGTATGGAATACTGGGAATACTGTCCCTTCCTTAGTTACAAACTGGCCACCAAGGAAGGCCTAGATTAAAACTACCACAGTGTCTGACAATCCATCAGACTCTATCCCTATCCCTACCCCACCATTCCCTCATCCAAGCCCCTGGACTCAAAGCAGCCTTGGCCCAATCTGAGCTTCCTCCACTAAAGGCTGGACCTGCAGGTTTCATCTCCTTGGCCCCAACTCCCACCTGCTTGGCTTGGAGAAAGAGCTGCACAAGACAGTGGGTTTCTGTGGTTGGGTTTTGGTAGCAGGGAGGCTGCAGGGGTGGCTTCTCTTAGAATCTGCCAGAAGCTTCCCCTGTCCCATGGAGCCAATGCCAGCTGCTCCAGGATGGAGTTCCTGCCACTGGCCAAGGCTGAGCCACTTAGGAGTGACAATAACACCTCTGGGATAACATATTTCAGAAGAGAGGAGAGTTGCACAGAAAAAATGGCAGCCTGGGAAGAGCAGAGTGAGAACATGGGATAACAAGACAGACATCAAGGTCAGTGCAGAAGGAGGGGCAGGAGGGACCCCCCAGGAGCAGGGGAAGGACTCAGAGCTGAGGCCCCTGCAGCCCCTGGGGGAGCATCGGGATGCAGAGACCCCCCTGCAGCCCATGGAGGAGCCCACGCTGGAGCAGGTGGATGCAGGAAGGAGGCTGTGACCCCCTGGCAGGCCCAGGATGGAGCAGGTCCTGGCAGGGACTTGCAGCCCGTCGAGAGGGAAGCCCAGGCTGGAGCAGGTTTATCCTGGGCAGGACTAGTGACCCCTGTGAGGGGACCCACGCCAGTTCAGCTCATCCTTGAAGGACTGACCCCATGGAGGAGGGATCCATGGGACAGCAGGGTGGGAAGAGCTGCTGCCCGAGGGATGGACTCAAACAACACCGGACTGCAACCCCCTTCCCCCTCCCCCTACACTGCTTGGGGTAGGAGGGAGAGCTAAGAAGGAAGGAGAGGTGTGGGGAAGGTGATTTTAAGACAGTTTTTTTTTACTCTTTCATTTTTATCCTGTCAGTAATAAATTTAAGTACTATCCCTACTTTGAGTCTGTTTTGCCCATTAGTAAGCAATTTTCTCCCGACCCTTATTTCTACTCAGGAATCCTCAGCTTTTCTTTTTTCTCTCCTCTGTGGAGTTGCAGAGGGAAGGGGAGGTAGTGGCTTTTCGTGGGTGTTTGAAATCCAGCCAGGGTCAACCCACTACACCAGCCCATGTGCTTGAGGCCCTTTTGTGATGTCACAGCCTATCCTCTCCATTCTGGAATAGTTTTGGCAACCAATGAACAAACACCCGACAACCCCAAAGTGAAGCCCCACATGTTTGCCATTGGTCCCATTGTGATGTCAGGGCTTACCCTCTCCATGCCACAACAGCCCCTGGAAACCAAAGAAACAACATCACACAATGTCAAAGTGCAGCCCCACCCCTCTGCCATGGCCCCTTTGTGATGTCATGGCCTTTCCGCCAGGAAAGAAAGCCTGTAACGTTTGGGTTTCAGGTGCACTATGTGGGACAGCCTGGGCACTCCGTGGGAAGCAAGAGCTTTCTTTCCTGGCACCTTTCTCCTGAGAGAAATCTTCATCCATGTTCAGTTTGGGGAGTTGGACCAGCTATCTCTGTGCACGGCTCCAGAAAGCAAAGCACAGCACATTACCCCAGGAAAGACTGCTTGTAGCCTTGGACTCTTAGGTGCAGGTGTTGGGACACCCAGAGCACTCCATGGGCAGCAAGA
>NW_020958439.1:3477-5073 GCF_003031625.1 Empidonax traillii | reverse complement strand
ATATTATTAATATGATAAATAAAGGGTCCAGTGGACGAGAGAGACACCAATGAGGTGTGTAGCAGAAGATGCTTTATTTCAAGAGACAAAAGCTTAAATAGTGGTTTCAAACTGTACCACTTCATAACATGAGACTTTCTTGACCAATGCTAAACAAGCACTTCATTGCACATGTGTGATAGAGCACTTCATGGACTACAACTCCCAGGATGCATTTCTGGCCCCTTTCCTGTAGCCCAAAACGCCACATCTCCCCTGTCTTTATTACAACAAAATACGGAACAGTGCAATTTTGAAATCCTTTAGTTAACTACTTTTTTAACAGAACATTATTCATTGACATAGTAACCTTTTGAGTTGTATTACTTTTATGGACCTGCACATTGCAGCAAGTATTTACTTAAACCTTATTTACCTAAGGGATTTATGCAACTGGGTAGAACAAAAACTTTATTGCACAAAAACATTCTTTACTTATGGGTTTCATGCAACTGGGTAGAATAAAAATTTTTTTTATCTGAAGGTCTATATATAACATGGGAAAACTTACTTTTACTTCAAGAAAAAAGGGTTAGGGGAGGACATCTTGTTCTCAGCTGTCCCTTATTAGGGTGGTGTGGCAGAGGTAGTGTTTGTGGTGTGAGTGTGCTTGTTCCAGGCATATGGCATAAGGTGCATTTTGGTTCACATACATTCCTACATTCACACCATCTCTCTCTCACTCATTCTTAAGCAGCCACCTCAATCTCTCCTCATTCATGCAAACTTGTAATCTGTATTTTGTCTTTATTTTTCAGCCACACATTTAAGATTTTAAGTAGCAATTGGACATGAGTTGGTCAGTCTTGTTTTAAAGAGGAATTAGTAGAAGGAATAGATAGGCCTAACAATCTTAAATGAGATCTGTTCTGATCCAGCACCTGCTTATGCACATGCATATTCTCTTTCCCCCCTTTTTTGTTTCGAACACTGAAGGTTAATGAATTCAAAGATATAATTTTGGTGAGTAACATCCGCATTTCTGAGTTTGTATATAGAAAAATGAATAGATAAGTCACTATTACAATTTGTAAACACAGCTTGAAATCCAGTGTCTTCTCTGAGAAGTCAATTTAAGCTGCACATTCCAAGTCATCTCTGGTTATTGAAGTGTAGGCAGTCTTCAACTTTTGTCTGGCTGCTTCTTCTAGTTGCTCTTTACCTTTAACAAAAAGCTTGTAATTTTGTTATTGATAGTTCAGTCAGTTTTAAGTGATTATTTTGGCAGAAACAGATGTGAGTTAGGTAATTTCACAGCTTTTGGAAGCTGAAGGTTTAATGATGATTTTTTGTTGATATTGTAAACATTTTCTGGGACAACAGAATATTTGCAGGTATTAATTAATAAAAAACAGAAATACTTAAAGATGCTAACTATATTACTTGAACAAGATAGTTATAAGAGTTAAACTTATGCAGATGCACAGCCTGCAGGAGAGATGGCCAAGGGCTCTGGCAGGGCTGCAAGGCCCAAAGGCACCCAGGCCTTTGTGCCCTTGGCTCTGGCAGCTGCCTCTGCCCCTCAGGCCACCACAAGACACTTTCCTTTGTCTGCCT
>NW_020958439.1:0-1085 GCF_003031625.1 Empidonax traillii | reverse complement strand
AGGTTCTGTGGTGTCCCAGTTGCACAGTGATTCCATCAGGTCCAGAGTGTCCCAGCACTCCTTTGAATCCAGGAGGCCCTGCAGTGTCACAATGGCCCTTGGTGCTGTGAGGTTGCCCAGGGTCACAATGGCCCCTTTGTCTCCACATGGCCCTGCAGGGTCACAGTGTCACAGTGTCACAATGTCACAGTGTCACAGTGTCACAGTGTCACAGGGTCACAATGCCCCCTTGATTCCAGGAGGTTCAGCACCTTCCCGGGACTCCTTTGGTTCTGTGACACCCTGGAGTGTCATCAGGGCCCCTGGATTCTGTGAGCTGCCCCAGTGGCCAAGGGCCTTTGGCTCCATCAGGCCTTGCACTGTGGCAATGGCCCTTGGATTCCAGGAGGTTCCAAAGTGTCACAATGGCCCTGATATCAAAAGGCGGAAGAAACAAACACCTCCACCCCAATTTGTAAGTATTAAGAAGCAGGAATTGTTCTTTATTTAGCACTGGATTTTGGCAGGGAAGCTCCTGTAACCCAAGGTGCCAAATGACAGATGGACAGGGCTTCTTATTGCACACTCTGGTTACATATTCATTAGATGTGTAGGTTTGCTGAATACATATATATTAGTTTGCTTCACACAGTCACCCCCCTGGAGGTCCTTCTTTGGTCCTTCCAGGCTTCCTCTGTTGTCTTGCCCTCAGTTCTTGAGCAGGCCCATCATCATCCTATTCCACCACCAACAACTGTTATGTTTGTTCTTCACCTTATCTGGGGACACAGAGCTTATTTACATCTTGTTTGTTTGAGTTACATCCCTGATCAAATTCTCCAGGACTCCTCTAAGATTACACTGTCCCATATTTGGACATTCTGGGACTCTGTGAGTCAAGTTTCTATTTCTCCCATCACCATCCCATGGCATGTGCAGGACATCCAGGGGATCAGGCCCAGGCAGCGTGGGGTTGGGAAAGGCAGGTCCTGCCTGACCAACCTGGTCTCCTTCTGTGACAAATGACCCCCTCAGCAGCTGAGGGAAAGGCTGGGGATGTGTCTGTGCTGACTTCAGGAAAGCCTTTGAGCCCATCTGCCACAGCA
>NW_020958438.1:20913-22061 GCF_003031625.1 Empidonax traillii | reverse complement strand
CTTTAAAGGCTTTGTCCAAGCCCACCCAGGACACCCCCACACTCACACACCCCCCTGACCCTGCAGTCCAGTCGCTCTGTTGCCAGCACTGTTGACATGGGGGTGTTTGATGCCCTGGTCCTCCTGCAGTTGCTGCGCTCACACCCCCACGCTCACCAGCTCTTGCAGAGACAAATTGGCTCACACAGGAGTTAGAAATTCAGTTTAATGAGAAGACAGAACAGACTACACTGGTTGGGGTCCTCCCCTCAACTTCCCTCAAGCCCTGTGCTATCCAAAACTGCATCCCAGAATGTGTCCAACACTCCAAGGCAACAATCCCCCCAGTTCAAATGGTGATCTGCTCTCAGTGCCTTAGGGCTTTGAAACCTGGACAACAGGGCTGATGGCTCTGCCAGGGCAGCCCTGGAAGGAGCTGGGACATGGTGTCCCTTTCTCAGGAGCCCGTAATTTGGGTTGTCCCTTGCCACTGTTCCTCTGTGCTCTCTCTGTCTGGAGATGGATTCCTGGTGAGCTGATGGCTCTGCAAGGATGGAGCAGCCAGGGCAGAGCATTAACTGCCCTGTTACTCCTCCTGCCACTGTTAGTGCCCCATCTGGGTGTGCAGATGAGCTTCTTATCACTTAACCTGACACAAGCTGACAAGAGCATAAATCTCCCGAGGCCTCCACGTTTGGAGGTTACAGACATATGCCCTGGTATTGTTTAACATGTGGGAGTAGATCCTTGGGATTTATGTCCAGAAATGCATCATCATTAGGGGAAGAGCTTTGCTCTTGTCCTGGCAATGCATTTGTTCAGTGCCAGTATCACAGCCTTGTTCCTAAAGCTGTAAATAAATGGATTTAAGAATGGATACAGGACTGTGTTCAGCAAAGCTACAATTCTGTTGGTCTTCAAGGAAGCATCTGTTGAAGGACACGTATAGAGAGCAATGCAGCTCCCATATGCAATGGATAAGGTGATGAGATGGGAAGAACAGGTAGTAAAAGCTTTTTTCTTCCTCCCAGAGGCTGCTGGAAGCTGCAGAATACAGAAAAGGATGCAGGTGTAAAATGCCAGGTTTAAAGCTAAGGAGCCCAGCACGACACATGATATGAAAGCAGTGTCTATTTTCCAAAGCAGGCTGGTGTCAGAGCAGGACAGCT
>NW_020958438.1:13029-14071 GCF_003031625.1 Empidonax traillii | reverse complement strand
CTGGGACCCCCCTCCAGCCCCTGCAGCTCTCCTGTGGTGGCCTGGCCTCGGCCAAGCCGTGATGCAGATTCCAAACGATCCCAGAGTGGATCCCAAGGCTCCTGCATCCACCCGGGACACTCAACAGGAGGGGCACATCCCGGACCCCCATCCTGGGGTTTCAACACTTTAACCAACAAATTCACGTTTGTTCCTCCACTCACAGCCCCCAACACGCTCACACACAGGAGCACTTGACTCAGGAAAAGTCTCCTTGGGGAGCAACCAGCTGACACTGCACACACCATCCTTGTAGGAACCAAGGAAAACCCCCGTTCAACAGATGAAACACCACGGTATCGTTAACAACACCTCGAGCTCACGACGACACAACAGACGGACAACACAACGAGCACGAGAACAACAAAACCACGGGGCAGTGTCTCCACTCCCAATCCTGCCACCCCACAAACACAAGTGGTGCGGCCCCAAAGCTCTGTAGGTCCCACTTTTCAGTAATAAGCGGCGCAGCCCTACAAGCCATGGGTCCCACTTTCCTCAGCAATAAGCGGTGCAGCCCCACAAGAGCTGTCGGTCCCACTTTTCCTGACACAACAACAAACAGCAGCACACCCAGCGAGCTACGCACTCCACCAGCGGGTCCTGCTTCTGCCCTGGCAACGGTGTGTTCCACACTCAGCATCCCATCCTCGTCCTCAAATTTATCTTCCAGGGATGGTTTGGATGGATGCCCAAATTGAAACCAAAACACTGCTGAAAGCTCAAAAAACCCAGTATTTCTTACAAAGAAGTGGCCAGCAAAATGAGAAACCAAGAGACAGGAAAGAGGAGGGAAAAAAGCCCTCAGTAAACGCCACACTCACAAAGGTGTTACTTACAAGGTTGTCTTACTGACCCCAGAATGATTAGAATTCCCCATCGCAGAAGCTGCATACAGTCAGATACCAATTAATTTCAGTTTATACAAAATGCTGCCTTCAAGGACTAAGTTCTCTCTAATCAGCGCTTGTTTTCCCATAAGTTGGCAGGAAAAGAACAAACT
>NW_020958438.1:5326-6876 GCF_003031625.1 Empidonax traillii | reverse complement strand
GGGCACTGGGATCCCCTTACCCGCATGTGGTTCATGTCTCCCCAAGACTTTGGGTGGCACTCCCAGTACCCCTCCCCTGAGGGCTGGGGGACCCCCTGAACCCCACTGATAGGCTTAAGGGACCCCCTGAGTCCCCCTCCCTGTGGGGTCTCTGTGTGCTGAGTTTTGGGGGTCTCTGGGGTTCGGGGGGAGCATCAGGACCCGCTTTCCCTGCGGTCGGTCCGCCAAGCCGGCAGGGGGCGCTGTGGCACGAGCGGCAATGGCGGCGCCGCGCAAAGCCTGATGGGAGTTGAAGTTCCCTCGTGGAAACTAGGCCGGTGCGCCTGCGCAGTGCAGCCATGGCGCTTAAACGTGTGTCGTTCCCCCCCCCTCCCCCCCCCGGGAGGGTTCCAAGGCCCCCAGCCCTTTCAGGGACCTCCTAAACCCCTTCAGGCACCTTCACTCTCCCCTATGAGCGCCCTCAGGACACCAAATCCCCTCCGCGACCCCTCGAAAACCCCTCACGAACCTCAAAACCTCCTCGGAACCCCCGAGCCCCTCCTCTCCACTCTGCCGAGCCCTCCAGCCTTCCCGCCTACAGCCGCGCTCCCCGCAGCCCCCGAGCGCATCCCCAGACTCACCACAGCCCCAGCCAGGTCTCAACAGGCCTGAAGAGATCCTTCTGTCGCCGCCGCCATCCCGTTCCCGGCAGCCACCGCGGGGCTGTGCGCGCGCCCCGCCGGCAGAGACCCCGCCCCGCCCCCTTTGCCGCGCGGGGCACGCCGGGAGTTGTAGTTGCAGCCGCTCAAAGCTCACGGCGAGATTTGGGCCTGGAGTCCTTTTTCCTCTACAGGTTTTTAGGCAGCAGCGTGTTTGGGGTTTATGAGGACATGGCCTTTATGAGGAGAGCCTCTTAGGAGGTGTTTGGGCTTTCTGAGGACAGCACCTTTATGACCTGCATGGGCTTTATGCAGAGAGATCTTTTAGGATGAGAGCTCTATCATGAGGTGTGTGGGGTGTATGAGGACAGTTCTTTTATGACATTTATGGTGTTTATGAGGACAGAGCCTTTATGAGGTTTATGGCATTTATGAGAACATCTCCTTTATGATGACAGCCCCATGAGGAGGTTTATGGGCCTTATCACGACAGGGGCTTTTCGAGGCCTGCACTGTTATGAGGTGTGTGAGGGTTATGAGGACAGTGCCTTTATGAGGCTGCTCCATTATGGGGTGGATGGGGTTTATGAGGAGAGACACTTTAGGATGGCCCCTTTATGAGGTTTATGAGCTTATGAGGACAGCACTATTATGACATGTGTGGGGTTTATGAGGCCTGCACTTTTATGAGGTGGAGAGGGTTTATGAAAGCAGAGCTTTTATAAAATTTTTGGGGTTTTTGAGGACATGGCCTTTATCATGGGAGCCCCTGATGAGGTTTATGTGCTTTATGGGGCCTGCACCATTATAAGGTTTATGGGTGTGATGGTTCAGACCTGGCTCCCTGCCAAATGCCCAAAATCACAGTAGCAACCCCTTCCCCCTCCTTTCTTCCCTTAGAGCAAAGGAAAA
>NW_020958438.1:0-2362 GCF_003031625.1 Empidonax traillii | reverse complement strand
TGAGCTCTTGGAGCCCGAGTGTTGCACAAGGCATCCAGTTATCAGAGCTGATGTCAGGAGGGTGAAAGCAAAGCACCGAGGTGGGCTGGGGGCTCTGCTCTGACATTCTTTCTGTTGCTCACACAGGTAGCAGTTGCAAGGAGTGATTTCTCGGAGCTGGCGGTGACCACCAAGCAGGCGGTGACTGATTCCCCAGAGTGGCAGTGTCTCAGCAGGAGTCACTACGCTTTTCTTGCTATTTTTTCTTATTTTTTTGACAAAAGAGCCCTTTGTGCTTGTTACAAGGTGATGATAAAGCATGGGATGACTGTTCATGTGCTTGCAGGGCTCCCATGTTACCCAAACTCTCCTTTTTCTCATCCTCCCCCAAGTCCAGGGGCAGCAATTAGTCCTTGTCAGCTGCTGTTACAAAGCTCTCCTAATTCCCAGAGTTCTGCTGCTATTGCCAAAATCACTTTGCTTTTCCATTTCACTCAAAGGGGCCTGGTTTGGGGTTTCCTTTAGCCACTAATTGCTTGTCCTAAGGAATCAATGTCCCTTCCCATTGCTTTGTGTCGTAGCCAGATGTAGGTTGTTCCGTGCATGCTCTGTCTGTCAGACCTGCTGGAGTCTGCAATGCTGACGTGCCAGAACACAGTACATTTCAGCATCATCCCCCCCCTGAGGAAAACCTTTGGTCCAACCCTGTACCCACATTTTGGCTGCACATGAACACTGTGGAGTTCTTCCTGCTCTCCCTGGCCTGTGCAGCAGTGTAGAAGCTCAGCTATTACAACCCTCTACTATGGGAGAGACTTTAATTCATCTAGGAAGTGTTTGCTTGTTGCTTGTTTCCTTAGTGGTAATTTGTGTGCTGGGAGCCTTGCGATTCATTTGACTTTGGCAAAGCATCTCTTTGCTGATGTTTGTATTTGGAAATGGGGAAGAGCTTGTGGGCCAGCTCTTGATACTGCGCTGCTTCCTATGGGGAGGTGGCTCTTTGTGCTTTGTGTCTAAAGGAGCAGCTGAGTTTTGTCTCCCTTTGTTCAGTATAACTGGGTGATATTTCTATCCTCATTATATTATCAGAAAGGTTCCTGCTCTGTCCTTGCTGCACCTCATGACCTAACTGTCCTGTGCTGTGCATTCCATGATCCTGAGGCCTCCAGCACTACCAACAGCAGTGTGACTTGTTCACATGTGACAATATTGGTGTATTCCTGCTCAAAAGTTTCCAAAGGACCAGGTTTTCATTGACTCCCCTGGCAGTTAGCATGCATCCTAAATTCTTGAGATAAGTTTCCTTTCTAGAAACTATTTTTCCCCACATCGTTTGGATGCCTTGGATGCAAAGACTGTGCTTTTAGTTCATTCCTTTTTTATATCAAACCTGCCAGTATATCTGCTCGTGGCTCCAGCGATCTGTTCTGTTGTGAGTTGTTGAATGTGACTGTGAACTGTGTTCTGTAAACTCTAAATCTGGGGGTCTGCCCCTTGCCCACTGCTGCAGCCTGTGGGACAGGCAGCTCCCTCTGTTGCTCCCTCTGGCAGCTCTCCAACTGCCCCTCTGGGCCGGACTGTGGGACTTGATAAGGGAAAGGGAGTTGTTAAATGCTGTACATTGAAAAAGCTGCTAAATCGTGGGTGCTCCCAGTTAAGCCTGGATTTGTTAGTATGGATAAATTCTTCCTTTAAAGTTTTAATAGGAAATAGCTAAGAAAGAACTAATGTAGAGTTATTGTAGGCCAAAGTCATGTACACTTCTAATGTAATAAGAACCTTGCATTTTTGCTTCACTTGCTGAGAATTTTAAACTTTTCCGTAAGGGATATGCAAGTGAAGACAGACTGGGAGAAGAACCTCTGCAAGTAGATAGGATGCATCTCTTCAACTGACAAGTAGGCAATCAGCACTGGACATTCAAGGATGGAACATAATGCACTGAAGACAAAAAGGATCCATCATACAAGGGATTTTTATGGACTAGAAAGAAAGGACTTACATAGTAAGGAGGCGCAGAAAGGTGGGATTGAACATGAATGTTAGTGACCTTTGAAAATGTAATATGTCATTTTGCCTTTGTAATTCCATGGGAAGCATTTCTGGAGGATTATCCTCAATGCTTCTTCAGCACTGCCAATAAAAAGGAAAGCTGCTCAACACTGATCTACTTGGGTGTTTCTTTAAATCAATTTGGGGAGCCATTTAGGAGCCTCTCTATCTGGCTGCGGGACCTGCTGAGTCGAGACCTCTCTTGGGATGCCCTGGAGATTTTCTCTGGAGAGACAAGACCTGCTGGTAAGAAGCATTCCTTTCCCTCTGTTTTGGGGTTGGGACTGGTCTTTAGTCCCAAACTCCCTCTAAGATGTGGAGGAAGGGTCCT
>NW_020958437.1:14103-18258 GCF_003031625.1 Empidonax traillii | reverse complement strand
CGGGGGTATGTTAGCACCGGTCGCGGGTCTTTTCCTCTGCCCAGTGCACTGCTCTGCTAAGTCCGTCTGATTTTCTGAAACATCAGTCTTTTAAGCTACACAGTGAGTGTCCTCTGAGATTCCCTGAGAACCGACAAAAACCACGGTTTGGCAATTCCTGTTTACATCCAAACTCTGGCGGGCGGTGGACTTGTAGACGGCTTTCTGTAGCCAGGGAGGTCTGAAGTAGAAGTCGGGCGACCTTCCCTTCTCCACGGCTTGCCATTCGTACCTGCCTTCCAGTGGCTTGTGATTCTGGAAATCGAAATTCCACTTCCTCTGGCATGCCTCCTCCATCTCCTGCAGGTGCTTCTTCAACTCCCTGTTTAACTCTTGGTGATTCACCGGCCCGAAAAGATTCCTGCACGCTGACGGCTTCGGGTACTCCGACTGCCTGGCCTCCATGCACTCCAGGGTAGGGCTCCCATTAGAAATACGGACGTTTGACATCTCCCCGCTCCCTCTCGCTCCAGGTGGCGGTTGTTGTTGCTCACTGCTCTCCCTCCCCCAGCCGCCACCGCCGCCTCTCTGCTGCCCTTTATTTCCCGGTGCCCAGCGGGTAGACCTGGTGTCCATGCCCTGTGGGTAGACCTGTTTCTCCTGTTTGGCAGGTAGATCTGGTGTCTGAATTTAGCCGGCAGACTAGTGTCACGTCTAGCCGGCTCCTCTGGGCAATCAGGTCTACCCGCTTCTGAGCCTGGTCATGGCCGGGGATGGCAGCCCGATGGCCCCACGGCATCCCGGCAGAGGGCGGGCGCCCAGGTCTAGCCGGCTCCTCTGCACGACCAGGTCTACCCGCTTCCGAGCCTGGCCGCTCCGACCGCCGCGGCCGGGGACGGCGGGTTGACGTCCTGGCGGCCTCCCGGCAACGGGTGAGCAGGTCTACCCAGTTCCAGCGGGACTTGGGCTGCTGGCGGGCTCTCTCGGGGTAGACCTGGTCTCTCGGCCAGCCCCGGAAGTCATGCAAGGGGTCGCTGTTGGACGCTGCCTCCAGTTAGGTCCTGGTAAAAGGTGGCGTGCTCTCGCGCGCCTCCCCGGTGAGGCTCCTTGGGCCGTCTTGGAGGTGTGGAAGGTTCAGGACGCGTCTGTCCGTCCTATGGGCAAGGGTTGCCGAGCAGCACAGGTTGGGTGAGCACCGTTTCACCGCATCTACTGCAAGGCGTGGCCTCTCACGTGAGCGAGTTACTGGCCGGCACCCCACGAGCGGAAGGCAAGAGAGAAAGTGGAGCCGCGTGGCTCTGAGTCGGCTCCTCCAGGGCAGCCCGAGGATGAGGGAGAGGCGAAAGCTCGAGCGGAAGGCACGAGGAGACGAGTGAGGGTGGGACTGGGACGGCACAGGGGCACTCAGGGTCCCTCCAGCTTCCAGCCTGAGATGGCGGTGGTTGCCTGACGCAGCCTGAGTGAGGGAGGAAGGCACGGACGACACAGGGGTTCTTTCACTCTGTCGTAGGTTTATTGGTAGAGGAAGGAGATCCCCAAGGCTGAAGGGTGTCATCCCCTCACTGAGAGGAGGACACGTCTTTTATAGGGTCCAGGGAGGAAGGGACTAGTTGAACCCTCTCAAAGTCCTAACTACACTCCCATGTTGGTTATCCCCTCAATGTTTTATGTAATGTGTTAGTTGTTGGTTAGTCTACTTGACTGTTGCAATTGACATGGGTGGGTATGACACCGTTTAAAATTGGATAGTGACTTCTCTTTTGGAGTTGGTTAGTCCCTTGTTGTTTAAGTACAGGGGAACAATATATTTGTATAGAATATAATTAATATAACTAGAATAAGACACCAAGCATCATTTTAAACTGTCCAACTGTGTCCAAGCATGCAAAGTCTGTCAGTCCATAACAAGTCCTTTTAATATCTAGCATAAACAGCTCTCCATTTCTTGTACTCTTCTCTCTTCAGTATCTCCTCAGTTGCCGATTCCCCGTGGGCCTCATGAGTGCAGACCGATGGCGGCGAGGCGGCGGCGTCTCGTCCTTTCTGGGACCGGCCCTAAGCCGGAGCCCATGTGGCGGGCAATGTTCCAGGCGGCTGGTGGCTGTGCTTTGGTGGTGGAGCCCGTGCGGGCTTCTCCCGGTCCCCTCCCGAGAGCCCCGAAGATGGCCCGGGCTGAGGTGGCAGCGCCCTGTCCTTCGCCGTCGACTGCGGCAGTGTCGGCGGCACGATGGGGACTGTCGGTGGGCGTGCGGCCTTGCCTCGGCTCAGTCGGTTGCCGGAGGGGCTTGGTGTCGGGACCGCCCGTTTGCGGGTCAGGCAGGGGCAGTGCGCGCCATGGCCCTCTTTGCTAACCCCCTTCCTCGGCCCTAAGCCGGAGACCCACCGAGCGGGCCGTAGACAGCGGTGCCAGGTGCCCAGTGTGGCTGGCGGCCGCGCGTGCAGACTGAGAACCCGACAGAGAACGTAGGGAAGGCCCTGGGGGCTCCACGGTGGCAGGCGAGGCGGCGCCTTGCCCCTCCCCTCCTTTTGGGCCGGCGCGGGGGCCCCGGTGGCCGGGCGGCTCGTGCGGTCGGGCCTGCCCTGCTGGCGTCGGCTGTGCCGGAGGACTGGGTTCCGAGAAGAAGTAAGTGTAAGTCTCCCGCCGGGCCGTACCCATATCCGCAGCAGGTCTCCAAGGTGAACAGCCTCTGACATGTTGGAACAATGTGGGTAAGGGAAGTCGGCAAGCTGGATCTGTAACTTCAGGATAAGGATTGGCTCTAAGGGCTGGGTCGGTAGGACTGGGGCGCGAAGTGGGGATGGGCGCACGGCGGCAACTCTGGACGCGCGCCGGGCCCTTCCCGTGGATCGCCACAGCTGCGGCGGGCAGACTGCACCACTGACATCATGACCAGCGACCACAGTCCTGTCTTTGCCACCTTTGAAGTGGGAGTGAGTTCACAGTTCGTCTCCAAGGTCCGGCACGCTGGGTCTCGGGGGCCGGGCCCGGAAAGGCGAGAGACATCCCACCAAGCAAGAGGAGTGCAGGCAGAGCACGCGCGAGTCTGCGGCCCGCCGACGAGGGCGGCGGCGGTGGCCGGCGGTCCTTCCCTCTGCGCGGGTCCAAGGCCCGGTACGCTGGGCAGGCGTTCTGAGGCCACCGTGCCGCAGCGGTGCCCACCGTCCTCCCGCCTCGTGCCTGCCGACGAGGGCGGCGGCAGCGGCCGGCGGTGGCCCCCTCAGTGCGGGCTTTGGGCCTGACACGCGGGGCGGGGGGCCCAAAGGGGCATGCTCAGCCGGAGCCACCCGGGCGGCAGCGGCAACAGGCGGGGCCTCTGGTTGCGTGGTGCGGGGGTCCTGCCGCGGTCGTCTCCCCGCTAGGCGGTTGACCTGGTGACCCATCGGCGCCCCCTCGGCACGGCCGGGCGGTGCGGGACGGAGGTGGTTCCGTCCTAAGCCCCGGTGCGCACTGGCGGGGCAGCGGGAGCCAGGATTCCGCCCTTGTGGGGTGAGACGGGGCGGGTTGGAAGGGTGGCACAGCAAAGGACTTAGGGTGGGAGTGCCCAGCCAGGCTGCTTAGCGCGAGGTAGACCCGGTCCGGTCCCACAGGCAAGGGGACTTGGAGCAGGAGGCCCCAGCGGGGCTGCTTAGTGCGGGGTTGACCTGGTCCCGCCGAGGGCGGGACTTAGAGCCCGGGCACCAGGGCTTGGGCTCGCCAGCCTGCCGGGTAGACCTGGTCCCGCTGGCAAGGGGGACTTAGAGCCTGGGCGCCGAGGCTCGGACCCGCCGTTCGCTCCTGGGTAGACCTGGTCCCAGCAGGGGCCCTCAGAGCCTGGGGTCCAAGGCTCAGGCCTGTCGTTGCCTTCCGAGTAGACCTGTTCCCGGCAGAGGCCCTCAAGACCTGGGGTTAGAGGCTCGGGCCTGCCGTTCGCTCCCGGGTAGACCTTGTCCCAGCAGGGGTCCTCAGAGCCTAGTGTCCGAGGCTCAGGCCTGCCGTTGCCTTCTGGGTAGACCTGGTCCTGGCAGGGGCCCTGAAGGCCTGGGGTATGGGGCTCAGGTCTGCCGTTGCCTTCCGGGTAGACCTGGTCCCGGCGAGAGCCCCTGGAGCATGGGGTCTGAGGCTCGGGCCTGCCGTTGCCTTCCTCGTAGACCTGTTCCCGGCGAGAGCCCTTGGAGCCCAGGCGCCCGGGCCTCTCA
>NW_020958437.1:12516-14082 GCF_003031625.1 Empidonax traillii | reverse complement strand
GTTCCGAGAAGAAGTAAGTGTAAGTCTCGCGCCGGGCCGTACCCATATCCGCAGCAGGTCTCCAAGGTGAACAGCCTCTGACATGTTGGAACAATGTGGGTAAGGGAAGTCGGCAAGCCGGATCTGTAACTTCAGGATAAGGATTGGCTCTAAGGGCTGGGTCGGTAGGACTGGGGCGCGAAGTGGGGAAGGGCGCACGGCGGCAACTCTGGACCCGCGCCGGGCCCTTCCCGTGGATCGCCACAGCTGCGGCGGGCAGACTGCACCACTGACATCATGACCAGCGACCACAGTCCTGTCTTTGCCACCTTTGAAGTGGGAGTGAGTTCACAGTTCGTCTCCAAGATCCGGCACGCGGGGTCTCGGGGGCCGGGCCCGGAAAGGCGAGAGACATCCCACCAAGCAAGAGGAGTGCAGGCAGAGCACGCGTGAGTCTGCGGCCCGCCGACGAGGGCGGCGGCGGTGGCCGGCGGTCCTTCCCTCTGCGCGGGTCCAAGGCCTGGTACGCTGGGCAGGCGTTCTGAGGCCACCGTGCCGCAGCGGTGCCCGCCGTCCTCCCGCCTCGTGCCTGCCGACGAGGGCGGCGGCAGCGGCCGGCGGTGGCCCCCTCAGTGCGGGCTTTGGGCCTGACACGCGGGGCAGGGGGCCCAAAGGGGCGTGCTCAGCCGGAGCCACCCGGGCGGCGGCGGCAACAGGCGGGGCCTCTGGCTGCGTGGCGCGGGGGTCCTGCCGCGGTCGTCTCCCCGCTAGGCGGTTGACCTGGTGACCCATCGGCGCCCCCTCGGCACGGCCGGGCGGTGCGGGACGGAGGTGGTTCCGTCCTAAGCCCCGGTGCGCACTGGCGGGGCAGCAGGAGCCGGGATTCCGCCCTTGCGGGGTGAGACGGGGCGGGTTGGAAGGGTGGCACAGCAAAGGACTTAGGGTGGGAGCGCCCAGCCAGGCTGCTTAGCGCGAGGTAGACCCGGTCCGGTCCCGCAGGCAAGGGGACTTGGAGCAGGAGGCCCCAGCGGGGCTGCTTAGTGCAGGGTTGACCTGGTCCCGCCGAGGGCGGGACTTAGAGCCCGGGCACCAGGGCTCGGGTTCGCCAGCCTGCCGGGTAGACCTGGTCCCGCTGGCAAGGGGGACTTAGAGCCTGGGCGCCGAGGCTCGGACCTGCCGTTCGCTCCTGGGTAGACCTGGTCCCAGCAGGGGCCCTCAGAGCCTGGGGTCCAAGGCTCGGGCCTGTCGTTGCCTTCCGAGTAGACCTGTTCCCAGCAGAGGCCCTCAAGACCTGGGGTTAGAGGCTCGGGCCTGCCGTTCGCTCCTGGGTAGACCTTGTCCCAGCAGGGGCCCTCAGAGCCTAGTGTCCGAGGCTCAGGCCTGCCGTTGCCTTCTGGATAGACCTGGTCCTGGCAGGGGCCCTGAAGGCCTGGGGTATGGGGCTCAGGTCTGCCGTTGCCTTCCGGGTAGACCTGGTCCCGGCGAGAGCCCCTGGAGCATGGGGTCTGAGGCTCGGGCCTGCCGTTGCCTTCCTCGTAGACCTGTTCCCGGCGAGAGCCCTTGGAGCCCAGGCGCCCGGGCCTCTCA
>NW_020958437.1:7731-9923 GCF_003031625.1 Empidonax traillii | reverse complement strand
CCTACTGAGGGGGGCTGGGGGCTGCTGGATCCAGTCTCCAGCCTTGGATTATGCCAACAGTTTCAGTTTAGAGGAATTACAGAGGTGAACCACTTTGGTCCCCCAAGTTAAATTATGACAAATCCGATCTATTACTTAGGGTTACAAATGATCAGACAAAACACTTTCATCAGAATTATTTACTGCACAGTAGAAACACTAAAACTACCAGTAGTACAGGATAAGATAGGACAGCACTCTACGCTAAAGCAATTGTTGAAGCACTTCTACTAAATCTGGCACAAAAGCAATAATTATTATTAATTAGAGATGGATGGAACTCCCCCAGACCAATGCTCGTGGGAGAAGAGCTCTGTTCTCAACCTCGAACAGTGAACTTGGGGGGTCCCAGCCAAGACAGGAACCTCCACACACCCCCCAAGAAGGGTTCTGTTGGCACAACCTGCCCCTGCAAAAGGGGACTGGCCCTTTCTGGTAGAAAGGGATGGACTGACAGTCACTGGACTCCAGTGATTCAGGCAAAAACCCTCTCAGAAATAGTGATTTGACCCCCACCCCAAACTTCAAGAAGTTAAGATTCAGCCAAAAGTTACTCCAAAATATGAAGATTAGCCCAAAAAAACTCTCCCAGGAGTTCTTCCTCTGGTCTCTGCCCTCTGGGGTTCGGAGAGTCTCCCGTGTCTAGGATGCTGGGAGTCCCCTGGGGGTCCCAAGGGTCCCTTCTCCTCTGGCTCTCGCCTTCTGGGTGCTGCGTTCCCAGACATTCTCCCTCTCCAGGTTCTCCACCTTGTTGTCGTGGGGATCCCAGGGGTCCCCACTGTCCAGGCTTCCCCTTCTCCACAACCCCCCATTTCAGGCTCCCAGGCGTCCTGGGGCTTCTCTTTGTGCTCCCCCTTCTAGGCTGCTGGGGGTCCCCCAGCTCTGGCATCACCCGCTCCGCCCTCCACCCTCGGCAGCTCCCAGGGGGACCCCAAAACTGCTGTGTCTGCCCAGCCAGCCCCGGGCTGACAGTGGTCCTGAGCCTGTCCCTGCTCCTCCCTGCAGGCTCCGTGGCCGTGCACACTTTGTGTTCCTGGGTGCCACCAGCTCAGCAGCTGCAGCCGCTCCAATCAGCGCCCGCAGCTCTGCAGCAAAGCCCCAGCTCACCTGGCACAGGGGGCATGGACACAGCACCTTCTCGCTGCTGGGCACTCCCAGCTCAGCCTCTTCCCCACCACGGGGCTCTCCTTCCTCAGCAGCACCTCTGCCTTCCACTTCTTCTCAGGGTCACCTCAGGGCCTGCTCTCAAGGACAGGAACCTGCAGGCAGAGGAGATGATGCGGAAGCTGAGGGGTGTCTGCCTGCACTGGCCTGGGGGCTTCTTTCTCCTTCTAGAACCATCCCAGAACTCATCCTGCTTTTCTAACCCCACATCTTTACAGACTAACCTTGTCTCTCTGTCTGCACAGACACATCTATCCCCTGCGGACAGAGCCTCCAGCATGTGCTGCCCTGGCAATGGCAATCAGAGAATCCCAGAATCAGTCTAGAACCATCCCAGAACTCATCCTGCTTTTCTAACCCCACATCTTTTCAGACTAACCTTGTCTGTCTGTCTGCACAGACACATCTATCCCCTGTGGACAGAGCCTCCAGCATGTGCTGCCCTGGCAATGGCAATCAGAGAATCCCAGAATCAGACGGGTTGGAAAAGACCTCCCAGATCATCAAGTGCAACCCTTGATCCAACCCCGCCGTGGTTCCCAGACCGGGGCACGGATGCCCAGGGGAGGATCTTTGGGGATTGGGGCTCTTCCAGTACAGCCCAGTGCCCTCTCAGTGCCCTCCCAGTACAGCCCAGTGCCCCCAGCACAGCCCAATGTGTTCCTGTCCCAGGGTGACGGGTGATCCCTCTTCATTGGGGGGTTGACTGGGATTTGAGGCATTTTGGGAGTCTCTGGGTGCATTTGGGGGAGTTAAAAGAGGTCTTGGGATCATTGGGAGGTAAAAGGGATCTGGGAGGGGGAGGTGATTAAAGGAAAAATGGAGATTAGGGGACATTTGGGGGGCCTTATTGGGGTCTGGGGGGGACAGGAGGGGCAGCACCACGAGCAGGTGAGTCGTGAGACCCCCCTGGTGTCCCCAAGACCCTCCTGCTGTCCTCAATTTCCCACTGGGCACCCTGAGACCCCCCTGGTGTCTCCAATGTCCCC
>NW_020958437.1:0-1101 GCF_003031625.1 Empidonax traillii | reverse complement strand
GGAGACAGGTGGGTTGAAAGTGCAGTGATGCTGAGCAGGTCAACAGGATCTCGGGACACCCTTTTCCCCCCTTGGGAAAGGCATCTCCTGCTGTGCCCAGGGCTTGGAGTGGGCTCTTCCCCTCTGCCAGCCCCCCAGCCCCATCCCCTGCTCCTCCTGGCACAAACGGATCCTGGCATGGCCAGAGGGATCTTTTATCCTGCCTTCAAATTAACCCCTACTTCAAATTCAGACACAAATCAATGTTTCATTTCCTTCCTTAAAATGATTTCCTCCTTAGATGTGAATAATGGGATTTGGAGAACAGAAGTGTGGGATGTGCCTGGCTGCAGCACCGCCAAGGCCCTGGTGAGCACAGCGAGAGCCCAGGGAGGTGGGGCCGTGTCCTCCGTGTTTGGGGACCTGGAGTGAGCCAGAGCTCAGCCCCCTCAAGCCTCCAGGAAGTCAAATTCCCCCAAGTGGGGGCCTAAAATGATATCCCAGCAGCCCCTGGGTTTGCAGAGGTTGAGGGTGGTGATGGATTGCTCCCACAGCCCCCCTAAAACCCAAAGTGAGGTGCCAAGGGGCTGATCTGTTCTCACTTGCACTGTGGGGGACCACAGGAGTCAGGATCTGGGGGGAATGTGGAGAAGGTGATCCCAGCACCCCAGTGGTAGATAGGCTGAGCTCTCTCTCCATGTGCTGCTTTGCCCCTAAATGCCCCTGCCCCAGGATAACTCTGAAATTTTGGGTTCACAGCCTGCTTTTCGGTGCTGGGGAGATGCAGGAGACCTCTATGTCAGGGCTCATGTGTACACGTGACTGTGGAAAAAAATGGGAAAACCAGGATGATATAAAGTGCTTTGTATGAGCTCTTGCTGCCCTTACACACCCCAGTGGTGGGTCTCCTGGACGGGAGATGCTGGAGGAAAAAGCAGGATCAGATCCACTCAGATCTGGCTGAAAGACTGTTGAGTGAAAACACAGACATTCTGGCTCTGAGTCTCCAAAGCCTCCCTGCTGCTCTGCCTGCACATCTCATATCCCCTCCCAGTCTCTCCCCTGGGCTGTCCTTGGAAATTTGTCATCTATTTATTTCAATTTACCCATTAAAAGGCTGCA
>NW_020958436.1:33029-34875 GCF_003031625.1 Empidonax traillii | reverse complement strand
CACATCCACAGGTTTAGGATTGTCAGTAATAGGACCACGGGGATCAGGATTAGCACTGGATGTATTAGAAAGTGGAAGACGTGTTGCTGTTGGGGAAGTCCATCCTAGGGAAACGTCCCACCAGTGATGTTCTCCAGCCTTGTCAACTGAGGGTACAATTTCTTGAATTTTTATGGTGCCACGTTGTACTTGCCATAGGACTCGTTGTGAGGTTCCTTGGATTTTATCATTTCTTCTCTATCTGGATGGTACAACATCTTGTTTAAAATTGGAGTGTCCATTCCAATTTGCAGTTTAGACACCTCATTACACAACATATATTCACCAGAAATCAGCTGAGATGGGGGAGTTGGAGCGGAACAATGAAAATCACAGCCCTGGATCTCAGTCAAATTCCCAACACAGAAGTTAATGCCATTGGTTTCTCCAGTACAGTCATCAATGCTTACATTTGCACAGTGTGTCCAAATACACGCCCCCCTTTTCCCACATTATACACTTGTGACTGTGCATGGCCTGTGGGAAGCATCTCAAGTGTGCATGTGCTGTCTTCAGCATCGAGGCATCGATCCTCCTTTTCTGTTACTGCATTTTCACAGATACACCCGCATTGTCCTTTGGGGATCCAAGCCTCAGTACCAATGGTTTGCCATTTCTCTGTGCCATCATTATATTTAGCCCATGCATTGAGCCCTATTGGCCTCACCACAGTGTATCAGGACGTCCTCATCTTCCAGACCCATGCGGGCACTTCATCTTGTCGCTTGTCCCACTGGGATATCCACGGTGCCGAATATCAGGATCATTGCCAGAGTCGAAGCTTGGCTGGTCTGGTGTGCTCTGAGGATCACTGCTGTGATTTCTCCAATCCCTGTCCACATTTCCCCCTGAGAGCCCCTCCTCTGTCTCATTCTCAGCTCCTCTTTCTTCCCCTCTCCCTGCACCGCTCTTTGCACCTGCTTCTGCTCCTGCAGCAACTTCCCCTGAGCCAGTCTCTCCTCCTTTTCTCACACCATCACAAAAGGGTCATCCTCTTTTCTTTCTCTCTGCAAAAACAATAATAGATTAAACAGGATCCTGGCCTGTTGAAAGCAGAAGAAACTTGTCTGTGTAATAATAACCCAAAACCCAACAAGCAGTTGCAGAAGTTGCACGAGAACACAGCCTGACCAGTGAAAAGCAAAGTTTGTATTAACACAAAGCTGGTTTGGAACTAAGCCTTTTCCTTCACCAAAAGCTACCTTCTTATAAATCCTAACATAACAGACAAAATAAAAGCAAAGCACACCTACCCTGCACAACAGTTACTACTTGTCTAAACAATCTGACACATTTCAGGTCTTTTAAATTTAGCAGCAGAGAGACAAGTTTAGTTTGCACTGTCTAAATTGTACTTCACCTTCAAAAAGACACAGATTATTGTTGCATTAAGACCTTGTATCTGCCCAAACAGCCAATATTTTCAGACTTTTCCAGGACATCCAAAAAGAACTAGATCAAACTTTACAATGCATAGTTTAACAAGATGCTTTAATGTACTTTATATACACTTTCAGGAAGAAGACTGAACTTTATTTTCCTTCAAACAGACAACTCTGGTGCTTCCCCTGAGGCAAAAGCCCATCAGCCCTACTGCTGAACCCCTTCATGGACACAGTACTGAGAGTGGCTGCAAACAAACATTTAATACACATCCAACACTCTAAATTCACAACCAACACACGACTGACCACAGGCATCCCTGTATATGCACACTCTTATTAACACACACTCACTGATTCCAGGGCCAAGAGGTTTTAAACACAAGGGTTCAGAGCGCTCACAACAAAGTCCCAATAATCCCAGG
>NW_020958436.1:24520-26228 GCF_003031625.1 Empidonax traillii | reverse complement strand
AGAGTCACGGACTGGTGTGGGTTGGAAGGAACCTTAATCCCTCCCCAGGACACTGCACCAGCTTCCATCAGACTGCTGTGAGAAATGCAGAGCCCGAGGGCTGGCTTCCTGCTGTTTTCCAGGGCTCCATTCCCCCTCCCAGAGATACACTGGTCCAGAGATCCCAAGGAAGTGACGGCTCCTTTCTTACGTACCCAAACATGGCCACGAGCAGGTTCACAAGGAGGATGTTGGTTGAGAGCATGTAAATGCAGACAAGGGGAATGGTGATCCACTCAGGAAAGCAGGGCTGGTTGTTGGTATCCAGCTCCACACACAGGGGCTTGGACTTGTTCCCAGAAAAGGTGCAGCAGTCTAAGTTGTAGGTGGTACCTCAGAGGGGAGAGCAAACTGTGAGTCCTCTCCTCCACTTTCTGCTGGGCTCTGCTCTGCCCACAGTTCGTGTGGCCTCCTCCCTCCCTGCCTCCCCATCAGACCTGGAGGCAAAGGGTCAACACACAGGTCAACACAGGCCTGAAGGACAGAGCCTTCCACCCAGCCACCCAGCAGAGATCCCCCCAGGAGGTAATTACCATCCACATCATCAGGGTACTGGCCAAGCATGGCCAGGTAGGGCTCGTAGATCGGAAGATCCACTCCCAGCAGTGCTCGTTCTTCCTCAGGATGCCTTGCCTGGCCACTCCAAAGAACCACCATCCACACAGCAAAGAGGAAGAGGAAGAAGAAGACGTCTATCATCTGAAAAAGAACAAGCAGCAGTGCCCCAACCGCATGTCTGCTCCAAGCCACGCGTGCTCCCGATTTCACCAACACACATCCACAAACAACTGACCATTCCCACAGCACAACCTCTGTCCCGGTGAGGCCCTCCCTCAGCCAGCCCAGGGAGCTCCAGCACGGCCAGTGCCCAGGGAGAATCGCCCAGCCCGGCCTGTTCTCTCTGACAGAGCTCCTGAGCCGGGAAGATGGGGCTGGGAGTTCCAGGCTGGGCTTGCTTGGGCTTTGCTGGGCTGGGCAAGGGCTGGGAGCTGGGAGCATTGGGGCTGCTCCTCCAGCTCCTGCTCTCACCGTGTTCTCCTCCTTTCCCTTCCCAACCCCACTTGCACCCCCCACAGCTCATGGGGTTTCCAGACATCCCTGTAACTCCCAGCGGGTTTGTCCCCGTGTTCAGGAATCTGCCCTGAGCCAAACCCTGGGGTCGTCTGCTGGACCTTCATTTGTTTGGTATCAGAACCCCCACGCTGAAATGGCCCGTCTGAGTCCCCAAAAGGAATAAGAATGAAGATTCCCAGACAAAAGGTGCCAGCACAGCAACCTCCATGTGTGCATGGAGTGCCAAGAGTGGCTCACCAATTGCACAGGAGAGATGGAGGGTGAGGGCTTTTTTTCCTGGGTGGAACTTTATTTGTTTGGTGTCAGAACCCCCGCGCTGAAATTGTCAGTCTGAGTCCCCAAATGGCATAAGAATGAAGATTCCTCCCAGAGAAAAGGTGAAAGCACAGGAAGCTCCATGTGTGCATGGATTGCCAAGAGTGGTTCACTGTGATGGTTTTGGTCTAGGCCTTCCTGGTGACCAGCTTGCAAACAAGGAAGTGGCCATGTTCCCAGTATTCCATACAATTTTTACATAAACCAGAGTATAAATAAGTTGGAGATCAGAGACCTCGCTCTCTTCTCTTCTGGTGAGGTTCAGGGCAGTGGGTCTTTG
>NW_020958436.1:17255-18448 GCF_003031625.1 Empidonax traillii | reverse complement strand
CAAGGTAATAAATCAGGTAAACTAGGTGTTTGAATTAGATGTAGGGGCCCAGAGCCAGGGTGTAACCATGGATCTAGAGTGTATAAAATGGCTTGCTTTTGTACTTCCAAGCCCAGCAAGTTTATCCAGCATTGAACAAACACAAATACCTTGCTGCTTAAAGGCACAAAGTCTCTCTCAGAGGTTCTTTTATTCTGAGGTTTTTCAGCATTAGTTAATGTATATCCCCTGAAGGTGCTCAGTAAGTGACCTGTCCCAGCTCCCCTCCCTTCTCTTCGCCTCCCCTCCTCTCTCCTCTTTCCAGTTGCAGAGAGGAGTGAGAGAGGCTTTAAGGGGTCCAGCCAGGGCCAACCCACTACACCTGCTATCTGTGCCCGGTGAGTTAACCTGGAGACAGCGATGGAACATAGCACAGTGATCCTCTCTCCCTTCCCTGGGTGCCATTGAGTAGACCTGGTCTCTGCGCCCAGCAGGTAGACCTGGTCTCTGAGCCCAGCAGGTAGACCTGGTCTCTGAGCCTAGCAGGTAGACCTGGTCTCTGAGCCCAGCAGGAACACCTGATCCCTGTCTGTGGCTTTGTCACTGGAGGGGACAGGCATCCCTCTCGAGCCCAGTCCCTCAGCCCCTCTGCCACCCACCACTGCAGAAACAATCCCTCACATCAGACCCCAAAACCAAAGACCAAAGCGCCCAGCAGCACCAGGAGCCGGACCTGGCAAAGGGCTCTGGCTCCTGCGCTCTGCCAGTGGGTGGGGGAAGCCGTGCCTGGAGCCGGTGGCTCCACTCTGGGCTCTGCTGCTCCTGCCCCTTCCCACCACTCCACCTGCTTTTTGCCAAAAGTGTTTCTTGATACCAAAATCCAGGTCCGGGGTGGGATTGTGTTGCCAGGTCTTCCCAGCTCCTTTGGTTTATCAGACCTGCTTGGCTCTGGGGCACATCTTGGCCTGCAGGTCTGTCTGGTTCTTTTTGGCCCTCAGGTCTGTCCAATTCATTTTGGTCTTCAGGTCTGCCCAGTTCCTTTTGGCCCTCAGTTCTACACCCACTTCTTTTTGCCCCTCAGGTCTGTCTGGTTATCTTTGGTCTTCAGCTCTGTTCAGTTCTTTTAGGCCTTCAGCACTTTCTGAATCTTTTTGGCCTTCAGATCTACTCAGTCCTTTTTGGCCTTCACATCTCCCCAATTCTTTTTGGCTTTC
>NW_020958436.1:11366-14086 GCF_003031625.1 Empidonax traillii | reverse complement strand
CCCCCCCATACCCCTCTGTGTTCACCCTCTCCACACTTCGCCCCCCACTGCGCCCCCCACTCTGGGGTCCCTAAAAAAGAGGGGGTCCCCGTATCCCCCCGCCAATCCCCGGGGCTCTGCCGGGAACCCACACCACCCCCCAAAAAAAAACACACCTCCCGGGGACCCCCCGATGTCCCCCCCGAGGGGCATTTGCGGCTCCGCTTCGGAGTCCCGCAAGCTCCAAATATCCCCCCCACAAAAACCACGCCGGAGATCCCTCCCCCAAAATATCTGAATGGAGCTCCCCCCCACCGGCCAACTGATGGACTGGGGGGAAGATGCTCCTCCTCTCCCTCCTCCTCTTCCTCCTCCTCTTCCTCCTCCTTTTCCTCCTCCTTTTCCTGCTCCTCTTCCTCCTCCCGCCTTCCGTTCCCAGAGCGAGGAGGTCGCCCGTGAGTTGGGGTTTGGTTTGGGGGCACACGATGGGAAAGGGGGAGTGGGGAAGGAGAAAGGGAGGGGTGGGACCCCCAAAGTGAGCGAGAGAGGGGGTGGGTCCCTCCCAAACCGACCGAGGGGGGGAGGGGAGGAAGCCGGGGTTGATGGCGGGGGGAGGGGAGGGCGACGGGGAAAGGATGGGGGAAGG
This sequence comes from Empidonax traillii, assembly GCF_003031625.1. Lineage (NCBI taxonomy): Eukaryota > Metazoa > Chordata > Aves > Passeriformes > Tyrannidae > Empidonax > Empidonax traillii. Next base: position 13,461 of record NW_020958436.1, on the reverse strand, counting down.
GAATGAGGGGAGGTGGGAGAGCAGGAGAGGAGTTCCCGTGGGGGTCCCTTCGTGTCCCCATCGCTTGATCCCCGGCCAGGGGGGACCCCCGGGACTGAGGTTTGTTGTCGATTCCCGGCGGGCCGAACAAAGGCCCCGGCCACGTGTCAGGAACTCTTTGATTGTCCCCAACACTGCCAGGAGTTCCCCAATTCCCCCCCTACTCCTGCCGCGGCTCCCCAGAGTGGGGATATGGGAGAGGGGAAAACCCTGGGAGTGCTTTTTTGGGGTGAATCTTGGTGTTTTGGGGTGAATCTTGGGGCTGCCGGGGGACACAGTGCTGGGAAAGGGGAGTTGGGGGGGATGCCAGGGCCAAGGAAAGGGCAGGGCAGGGATGGGGAGAGGGGGGATGGGGGGTCCAGGGGGAGCCTCTGCACGGGGGTCGCCGGTGTCGGGGAAAGGGAGGGTCGTGGGGGGGTTGGGAGAAGGGCCAGAAAACGGGGTTCAGGGGGTCCCTCGGTGTTCAAAAACAACAACAACAAAAAAGGGAGATTCAGGAGTCTGGAAAAGGCAGGAATGGGGGTCGAGGGGGTACCTTGGGGCTGGGAGAGGCGGGAGGGCGGGAAAGGGGTTGTTGCAGGGGCTACTGGAGCTGAGGAAGGGGGTGAAAGGGAGTCCCAGTGCTGGAAAGGGGGTGCAGGGGGGTCCTGATACCCAGGACTGGGGGTCCAGGGAGTCCCAAGGTAAAGGCAAAGGGAGTGTGGAGTCTGGGAGAGGTGGGATGGCCAGGAAATGGGGTGCAAGGGGGTCCTGGTCTCGGATAAGGGGGTTCAGGGGGGATCTGGTGCACAGGGATGGGGGGTTCAGGGGGTCCCTGGGACACCCCAGGACTGCCTTGCAGGATAAGCCAGGAGTGGGGAACTGGGGAGACCCAGAGATTTGGGGGTCAGGGTGGTCCCAGGGTCAAGGGAAGGGAGAAACTGGGAGAGCTGTGGGAACTGGGAAGGGGCTTCAGGGGGTCCCGGGGTCAAGGAAAAGGAAGACTTGGGGATGAGGTGACAGGGGATGGCCAGCCAGGAATGGGGGGCTGGGGGTCCCCAGGGTGAGGAAAACAGGAGGATGCAGGGACTGGGAGAGGTGGGATGGTGAGGAAAGTGGGGACAAGGGGGTCCTGGAGTCAAAGAAAGAGGGGTCTGGGGTCTGGCAAACTGGGACTGAGCAGGAATGGGGGGACCCAGGCCAGGAGGAGGGGGAAGAGGAGGAGGAACACTCAGTGGGGGCTGCTGAGGCCTCTAGAGCATGGAGAAGGGGGATCCCTGGGACTCACAGCAGCCTGGAGAGGGGTAGACCCCAGAGAGGTGAGACCCTTGAGATCCCCCAGCACCCCAAAGCAAAAAGTCAGGGCAGAAGGGACCCTGGGGCCTCCAAAACCCCCAACATCCCTAAGCAGGGGGACCATGGAGGGGGGGAACTCCAGGAGCCCCAGCAGCCCAGAGAGGGCAGGGACCTTGGAGAGTGGGGTACCCCAATACACATGGGACCCCCCCAGCAGCCCAAACAGGGAGGACCCCCAGAACCCCAAAGTGCAGAGACCTGAGAGGGGGGACTCCTGGAAGGCCTTTTTTTTTACTGAATCTTGGAGTTCTAGAGTTTTTTGGGGGGATGCTTTTGGTGTTTGGGAGGTTTTTATGGTCCCAGGATGCCCAGTGAGTTCTGGAAATGGACTTGGGCAGGAGGAACCCCCAAACAACCACACTCAGCCCTTGTTTCCCGCCCAGCAGGATTTGTCTTCCCCAAAGCTTGGGCGGATGGAGGAGAAGGCTGCGAGGAAAAGGAAAAGACCGCAGGCCCCCCAGGCAGGTGAGGAGGAAGTCAGTGCCCCTTTGGCCCTGTCTTGTGGTGCACGTGGGGGCCAGATTTGGGGGGAATGTCCTTGGCCTTCCCTCTGGGCTGGAGGCAAATCCCCTGCCTGTCCTTCTTCCTTCCTGCCCCAGGCCCCGAGCTGAGGACAGAGAGCACGGAGGACAAATCCCCCCGGCAGAGCCTGGTGGGAGAGGCCGTTTTGAAGGGCTCCCCGGCGCAGGAAGGCAGCGGGGAGGAAAAGGCCCGGAGATGC
>NW_020958436.1:7423-10447 GCF_003031625.1 Empidonax traillii | reverse complement strand
TGTAGGGAATGTGGGAAGAGCTTCAGGTTCAGCTCAAACCTGATGCAACACCAGCTCATCCACACTGGGGAACGACCCTACACGTGTGGGGAATGTGGGAAGAGCTTTGCTGTCAGCTGCAGCCTCCACACCCACCAGCGCATCCACACTGGAGAACGACCCTACACGTGTCGGGAATGTGGGAAAAGCTTCAGTAACAACTCCGCTCTCCGCAAGCACCGGCGCATCCACACTGGGGAAAGACCCTTTAAGTGTGGGGAGTGTTGGAAGAGCTTCAGTGACAGCTCCACCCTCCGCAACCACCAGCTCATCCACACTGGGGAACGGCCCTACAAGTGCTTGGAATGTGGGAAGAGGTTTCAGTTCAGCTCAACTCTCCTCAGGCATGAGTCGACACACACAGGGGAGAGGCCCTTCCGCTGCACCGACTGCGGGAAGGACTTCAAACGCAGCTCCCACCTCGTTGGCCACCGGCGCATCCACACCGGGGAGAGGCCCTACAAGTGTGGGGAGTGTGGGAAGAGCTTCAGCCACAGCTCCCACTTGACCAGACACCAACGGACCCACAATTAAGGGAAGGCTCTATGAGTGCCCCAAGTGCAGGAAGAGCTTCGGCCACTGCTCCCACCCCGAATGACCCCCCTGATGGTGAGGCAACCCCTGGAGTCCAGTGACTGTCAGTCCATCCCTTTCTACCAGAAAGGGCCAATCCCCTTTGCCAGGGGCAGGTTGTGCCAACAGAACCCTTCTTGGGGGGTGTGTGGAGATTCCTGCCTTGGCTGGGACCCCCCAAAGTCAGTCAGTGCTGGAGGTTGAGAGCAGAGATCTCCCCCCGAGCGTTGATCTGGGAGAGTTCCATCCCTCTCTAATTCATAATTCTTGCTTTGGTGCCAGCTTGAGTAGAATTGCTTCAAGAATTGGTTTAGTGTAGAGCACTGTCATATCTTATGCTGTCCTACTGGTAGTTTTAGTGTTTCTAGTGCGCAGTAAATAATTCTGATGAATATCTTTTGTCTGACGATTTGTAACCTAAATAATTCATTTCTATCAATAGATGTGATTAGCCACCCTTTCAAAACTGGGGGACTAATGTGGTTCAGTCCCACCTCTGTAATTCCTCTAAACTGTACCTGTTGACATAACCCAAGGCTGAGATTGGATCCAGCAGCCCCCAGCATCACACAGTAAATTAGGAGCTCAGGGAGTCACCCCGCTTTTTCAAACTCCCTGTGCCCAAGGACTCCCATGGGATTATTGGAACCTCCAGACCACCCCCCCCTTTCCACCCTTCTCCCTGTTCCTCCCACTTTTCCATGATCTCCTGTTACAATCTGGTTAAATATTGCAGAAAGAACTTCAAATTTGAATATTGCCTTAAGCAAAGCTAAAACTCACACAAGTTATCTGTGGATACCAAAAACTGATTTTTATTAATTGCTAAGAGGTGCAAAGGGAAAGGAAAAAATAAGAAAAGGTTGGAAACTGCTAAGATTATTTCTAGATGCAGAGAAAAGATACCACTGAAAACTACCTTTTAACACTGAGCTGGTGTGTGGGGGGGGGGGGGGGAGAAGCAGTTTCTCCCTTTTTTTCTCTGTCCCTGCAGCTTTTGGATGTTGTCTCTGTAGCTGCAGGGGGTCTGACAGCTTTAGTTCTCTGCAATGCACCAGGTGTGGTTTCACCGCTCACGCCCCTGTCCCAGGCCCTGCAGGGTCTCAGCTCAGCCCAAGCTTTGGGCCCTCAGAAATATGGTCAGGGTAGAAGGATAAGGTGGAACTCCCACATGTGGCACGGTGGTCTCAGCTCTCTCCAGGCCAGCACAGTTCCAGTCTCCGGTGGCAGGCAAGCAGCACGTGGTGGCGGAGAAAAGGTGAGGGGAGGTGGGCAGAGATTCTCGGCTACAGTCACCAGTTCTTCTCCCTTTCCTCTCCCTGATTTTCCCAAATTTGTCCTCAGCTTTTATAGTGTTCAAAGGAGGTTGAACGTGGTTTCTTGGCACGTAGCCAGTTCAGATGTTGGAGGAGATATGATGACCAAAAGCAATGGCAGGATCTTTTGGCAGGAAAAGTGCCGTGGGAAGTGCTGGTGAGAACTTCTGTCAGAGAGCTGACAGAGAATGTTTGATAGGAAGGTTTTGCCAGGCAGAAACAATTTTTGGCAGTTCTGTATTATCTGTGTGTTACAGATGGTTGCCATGGTAAGCGACGTAACAGGGAATGCATAATGGTTACCATGGTAACCGACCCTAGTGATGGGAATGTATGATGGTTGCTGTGATAACCGTCCATAACAAATGGAATGCATAATGGTTGCCATGGTAACTGACTGTAGCAATGGGATAATGAGACAGTTGCCATGGTAACTGACTTCACAATCAGAATGGATAATGGTTGCTGTATTAACTGACCCTAGCAATGTAAATGCTATCGTTGCCATGGTAACCAGAGTATCAATAAGAATGTATAATGGTTGCCATGGTATCTGAGGTATCCATGGGACTGCATAATGGTTGCCATGGTAACCAACTAGCATTGAGAATACATAATGGTTGTGAAGGTAAGCAACATAACAATGAGAATGCATAATGGTTACCATGGTAACCGATGTCACAATGATTATGCACAATGGTTGCCATGGCAACCAAGTCACAATGAGAATGCGTAGTGGCTGCCATGGTAACTGATGTAACAATGAGAGTACATAATGGTTGCCATGATTTAAGGGGGGTACTTTTGGTTTAGATGATCAATGGAGCACAGAGGGATGAAAAAATGATTATATTGGGATGTGAAACCAACCAGAGTGTTGTACAATGTAACTTTATTGCACAAGTTTACTGTAAGGCCCATTGTGCCTTTAGCAAAGTCAACTGGATGTCCCCCATTATCAGAGCTGAGTTCCTCCTTGGCTTGGCTCCACTCTGCAAGAGAGATACAAATCCCCTTGGAACACAATGGGACAGGTCGTCCCTAGGGCTGAGGAAGGTGATGGAGAGGAAGATGATGTGGGCAGGGGTCGTTGGCC
>NW_020958436.1:3455-7018 GCF_003031625.1 Empidonax traillii | reverse complement strand
CCTCCGTAGTGTAATGTAGAGCTGATGGAATGGGGTGTCAGCACTGCTGGGGGGAGCGATGCTCATCCTTCCATCCACACTGTGCTGCTCCGCGGGGACACCCGCCAAGCACGGGCACCGACCAGCCCTGCAGAGCCTGGTAGGCCTGGCCTGTCTGTGCAGGTGAGCACAGTTTATTGGTAGGTAACAGCAGGGAAAGCAAACATTTTATATCCTTTTTTTATCCCTTTAATTCCCTTTTTACTAGCTAATATTGTATCCCTTTAATTCCCCTTGTACTAATACTTTATTAGAGGCTGTTCGTACTACTGTATGAACACCAATAGATAAAGTAGGGAGTTGTTTGTATTCTTTTTAACTTTTGATTCTCTTTGCTAATAGTTTTTTTAACTCTCACTACAATAAAAGATATTTTGTAGTGTTTGAATGACTGTTGTACTTGTCTTTATTCCAGACGTATCCTTGTGAACCTGGTACTCACAGTGATTTCATGGTTGTCCCTGTGCTGTCACCAGTGTCACTGATGATGTCACAGGTGTCTCTGTGATGTCACCCTTGTCCTTGTGAAGTCACCGATGTCCCCAGTGATGTCACTGATGTCCATGTGTGGAGTGCTGAGCTGATAAAAGACACACTATGGACAAATCATACTAATTGGCCTCAGTTAGACCTGCCCCTGACATAGCCAGAAGCCTCTTTGCAGGCAGTGGAAAGATACAGGAGCAGTGATACCAGACTGCAGGAATGTAAACAAAGAGAAACCTGGGACAAAAATAAGGAGGAGTTTTAGGAGAAAAACAATGTCTTCATGTCACATGGACACCTGTGTGCAACCAATAGGCAGTGTGTCAGTAATGCACGCTTGGTTCGTGGGTTACAGCAAATAACCAATAGTTTGAAAGTGATCACGGCTCGGGGGGCAGTGAAAGTATATAAGAGGTTGGGTTATGTAAATAAAGCGGAACATTTGTGTAAATCATCCTGATTTGTGTGCAGTTTGTTCTGGAAGCTCCTCCGCCGACATCCACGTTATATCACAGCTGTCCCTTTGTTGTCACCAATCCCCTGTGATGTCACTTGTCCCTTGTGATGTCACTGATAGCCCTGTGACATCACAGCTGTCCCTTTGTTATCAGCAGGCCCATGTGATGTCATTGGTCCCAAATGATGTCACCAATGTATCTGTGATGTCACCAGTGTTACCGATGACGTCACTGGTGTCTCTGCAATGTCACCGCTGTCCTTGTGAAGTCACTGATGTCCCCAGTGACATCACTGATTTCCTTGGGAGATCACAGCTGCCCCTTTGTTGTCACCAGTCTTCTGTGATGTCACTGGTCCACAATGATGTCACTGCTGACCCTGTAATGTCACCACCATCCCCTGTGATGTCACGAATGTCCCTGTGACATCACGGCTTTCCCATTGCTGTAAGCAGTTCCCTGTGACGTCACTGGTCTCCAATGCTGTCACTGCTGTCCCAGCAGTGCCACCGTGTCCCTATGATGTGACCAATGTCCCTGTGAAATCACCAGACCCCTTTGATGTCACCAATGTCCCTGTGACATCACTGCTGTCCCTCTGTTGTCACTCTGATGTCACTGGTCCGCAATTATGTCCCTGCTGTCTCTGTGATGTCACCACTGTCCCCTGTGATGTCACCAGTGTCCCCGATTATGTCACTGGTACCTCTGTGATGTCACCCCTGGCCTTGTGAAGTCACCAGTATCCCCAGTTGTGTCACACGTGTCTCTGTGGTATCACCACGGTCCCCTGTGATGTCACCGATAGCCCTGTGATGACTGTCCTTTTGTTATCACCAGTTCCCTGTGAGGTCACTGGTCTCCAGTGTAACCGATGATGTCACTGGTCTCTCTGCGATGTCATCCCTTGCCTTGTGAAGTCACCCATGTTGACTGTGATGTCACAGATGCCCCTGTTGATGCCACTGATGTCTCTATGGTGTCATCACTGTCCCCTGTGATGTCAACAATGTCCCCAATGATGTCCTGCTATCTCTGTGATGTCACTACTGTGCTGAGCCGTGGCACCATTGACCGATGGCAGTGACATCATGGCTGTCCCTTTCTTTTCAACAGTCCCCTGTGACGTGACTGACCCCCAGTGATGTCACTGCTGTCTCTGTGATGTCACCACTGTCCTCAGCGGGGCTCCATGTCTTCATGAGGTCACTGATATCCCTGTGATGTCACCAGACACCTTTGACTTCACCGACCTCCCTCTGACATCACAGCTGTCCCTTTGTTTTCACCAGTTCCCCGTGATGTCACTGGTCCTCAATGATGTCACTGCTGTCTCTGTGATTTCATCCCTGTTCCTGTGATGTCATCGATGTCCCTCTGACAACAAGGCTTAGCCTTTGTTCTCATTAGTCCACTGTGATGTCACTGGCCCCCAGTGGTGTCACCCATGCCCCTTTGATGTCACCAATATCCTCAATGATGTCATTGTTGGTCCTGTGATTTCACTCCGCCCTTGTGAAGTCACCAATGTCCTATTTGATGTCACTGATTTCTCTGTGACATCACAGCTATCCTTTCATTGTCAGTAGTCCCCTGTGATGTCACTGGTCCCCAGTGATGTCACTGCTGTCCCTGTGGTGTCACCACTGTCTCCAGCAGTGGCACCTTTTCCCTGTGATGTCACCGATGTCCCTCTGATGTCACCAGACCCCTGTGACATCACTGTTATGTCTGTGACATTACAACTATCCTTTCATTGTCACCAGACACCTGTGATGTCACTGGTCTTTAATGATGTCACTGTTGTCTCTGTGATGTCACCAATGTCCCTGTGACATCATGGCCTTCCCTTTCTTGTCAACAGTCCTCTGTGATGTCACTGGTCCCCAGTGATGTCAGTGCTGTCCCTGTGATGTCACTATTGTCCCCTGTGATGTCAGCAATGTCCCCGATCAAGTCACTGGTGTCTCTGTAATGTCAACCCTGTCCCTGCCTGTGATGTCACTGATGTCTCTGTGACATCAGGGTTGTCCCTTTGTTTTCAACACTCCCCTGTGATGTCTCTGGTCCCCGTTGATGTCATCGACATCCCTGTGATGTTCACCAGTGTCCTAGATGTTGTCACTGTTGTCTCTGTGACGTCACCCACATTGTTGTTATCTCAGTGATGTTCCCTGAGACATCATGGTTGTCCCTTTGTTTTCAACAGTCCCCTGTGATGTCACACTGGTACACAATGACATCACTGATTTCCCTGTGATGTCACCAATGTCTTCTGTTATGTCACCACTGTACCGGATGATGTCACTGGTGTCTCTGCAATGTTTCCCCAATCCCCTGCGACTTCACTGATGTTCCTGTGATATCAAGGCTGTCCCTTTGTTGTCACAAGTACTCGGTGATGTCACTGGTCTCCAATGATGTCACTACTGTCCTTGTGATGTCACCGCTGTCCCCTGTGATGTCACCATTATCCCCAATGATGTCACTGATGTCCATGTGACATCACAGCTGTATCTTTGTTTTCACTAATCCCCTGTCATGACACTCTTCCCCAATGATGTCACCAATGTCCCTTTC
>NW_020958436.1:0-1834 GCF_003031625.1 Empidonax traillii | reverse complement strand
AAGGTTCAGTATTGTCTAAGATACCTCCCAGTCCAAAGGTGCACACACAGAAAGCTCTTGCTCTTTGTGTAGTGCTGAGAGTGACGCACAAATTGCACTGGATAGATGGTGATTCACAGTTAGAGTTAATGTGAGGTGCTGGGATTTAGGGTTAAGGTTACAGATGGGGTTAAGGTCAGGGTTAGGATTTTTTTTTAGATTTTTTTTTAAGTTTTTTTAAGTTTAAGTCTACGGTTTGGTACGGATGAAGGTACCTCCCAGTCCAAAGGTGCGCACACAGAAAGCTCTTGCTCTTTGTGCAGTGCCGAGAGTGGCACAGGAACCGCGCTTGAGAGGCAGAGGCTCAGGGCTTTCTTTCCCGGGTGCAATGCCAGTCGTTCCCTTGTAGGGACGCTGGGCTGAAACTGCTGTCTGACAGCCAAAATTCCATAAGGACGAAGAAAACTCCCTGACCAAAGGTACTCACACAGAAAACTCTTCCTCTTTATCCAGTGCCGAGAGAGGTGCCCCAACTGCACTGGGTAGATGGTGAGCCAGGGTTAGGGTTAGGCTTAGGCTTAGGCTTAGGCTTAGGCTTAGGCTTAGGGTTAGGGTTTGAGTTATTGTATAGGTAATGTTTGGGTCAGAGTAAGGGATATGGTTACAGTTACGGGTTTGGGTTTAGGCTTAGGGTTAGGATTAGTTTCAGATTAGGGTTAAAGTTAAAGTTATTGTTTAGATAATATTTGGGTTAGAGTAAGGGATACAGTTATGATTTTGGTAAGGGTTTAGGTTTAGGTTTTGAGGTTTTTTTAATATTAGATCTCGGCTTCACTACTGTCTAAGATATTTTTCTGTCCAAAGGTGCCCACACAGAAGGCTCTTGCTTTTTGTGTAGTGCCAAGAGTGGTGCACAAACTGCACTAGATAGATGTTGAGACAAGGTTAGGGTTAGTGTTCTGGGCTATGGTTAGTTAGGGTTAGGGTTACTGTTAGGATTAGGTTAGGGTTAGGGTTTAGGCAACATTTGGATTACGGGATAGTTTTAGGGGTTAGGGTTTACCATTAGGTTTAGGTTTAGAGGTTTCTTTGAGTTTAGGTCTAGGGTTCAGTACAGATGAAGACACCTCCCAGACAAAGGTGTCTGCACACAAAACTCTTGCTCTTCGTGCAGTGCCAAGAGTGGCGCAGCAACTGCACTGGAGAGACGCAGACTCAGGGCTTTCTTTCCTGGGTGGAAGGGCAGTCGTTCTCTTGTAGGAGAGCTGGGCTAAAATGGCCGGCCCACAGTGGGACACACTGAATAATTTCCTTCCCCCACTTCCCCACTTTGTGGGAGGGATGTTGAATGGGCAGGTTGGCCTTGCCTTGGGTGATTGAGCAACACAAAAGAACTGGTCAGGGACTCACATTCCAGACTGATGGCCCTCAAAGTCTGTGGGGAGGGATGAGGACGGGTTTTTTTATTTCCTTTTCTTTTCCCTCTCCTGGAAAACAGGACACTTCATTGTTGCCTGAAATGAGACAAGGTGTGGGTTAGAAAAGCTCCGAGGTTGCTTTATTCTCAGCCTGGACGCTTGGCCCCAGTTTGCCTGTGCCCTGTTTTCTGCCCCCAGCCCAGACCTGCTCAGACTTCATCAGAGAGGAACTCTTTGGGAAGGAGGTCACCCATTTTTCCCTCCTCTGCCCCTGTGTTTTTGGCAGTGGTTTTTTTCTTATACACATCAAAGAAAAGGGTAAGTCACACAAACAGCCACAGACAGCGTGAGTTTCCTTGGGAAGAACCCCTTCCCTCCTCTTTCCCCTTCTTGGTGTGGGGGGGAAAATCTCCATTTTCGGCTTCTCCTTCACCCCC
>NW_020958435.1:13094-14101 GCF_003031625.1 Empidonax traillii | reverse complement strand
ACTGGGAGTTTGGCTTCTGACTTCTTGAGCAGCTTCTTCAATCTTCTCTCAGTAGTTGAGGACAATGGATTTGTCTCTAAACACACTGTGGGGCTCATTAACAGAAAAACAAATTATTTCACTTTATTTAATTGTCTTTATATCTTCAGAATTCCTACTGCTAATTGGAGTTGTATTGTAGTTTAGCTAATGAGGAAGATCTTAAAGTGGAAGTCACAAAAATATAATTTTTCTATGACAGGGAATGATTTCTACAGAGCCTTGGGATGCAAAAGGGTCAGGGTGTAAAGGATTTGGACACAAAGTAAAGGGGGCAAAAGAGATTAGTAGCACTTAATCACTGACCAACTTTGAACATATTCAACAATTCCTTTTCACAGGGATTCAGTAGCATTTACTACAATGGAACAGGGACTGAATTATAGATTCCCAAAAACAACACTCACACCACAGTCAGTTCACACTCACACCCAGGCAGAGATGTGTGGACACATCAGGATCTGGGGTTTGGCTTCTGACTTCTTGAGCAACTTCTTCAATCTTCTCTCAGTACCTCAGGATGATGGACTTGTCCCTAAACACACTGTGGGGCTCATTAAAATACAGACAAACAAATTTTTTTCTTTATTTTCTTCATGTCTTATTGTCTTTAACAACTAATTGGAGTTGTTTTTTAGTTTTGCTAAGGAGGAAAATTTCAAAGAGCAGCTCTCAAGGACTAGTTATTTTTTTTATGAAAGGGAATGATTTACACAGAGCCTTGGGATGTAACAGGGTCAGGGTGCAAAGGGTTTGGATCCCAAGATAAGGGGGCAAACGAGATTAGTAGCATTTAGTCATTGACCAACTTAACAGTTATCAAGGAATTCAGTAGCATTTACAACAAATGAACAGTGGCTGAATTATAGATTCACAATAACAACACTCACACCAGAGTCAATTCACACTGATGTCTCAGACCTTTTTGGGTTTTTAAACTTTTGTAGATTTTAGAACTAGTTGTGTAG
>NW_020958435.1:6029-11046 GCF_003031625.1 Empidonax traillii | reverse complement strand
CATCCTCAGCCCCAGGGGCTGGCTGGTGGGCAAAACCACGACAACAGGGGACTGGTGAAAACAAAGGGACACCCATGATGTCACAGAGATATCAGTGAAGTCAAAGGCATCTCGTGACATCACAGGGACATCAGTGACCTCACGGGGACATGGTGCCACCTCTGGGGACATTAGTGACATCACAGAGACAGCAGTGACATCACTGGGGACCAATGATGTCACAGGGGACTGTTGACATCAAAGGGACAGCTGTGATGTCACAGGGCTATTGGTGACATCACAGGGGACTTCAGTGACTTCACAAGGGCGAGGGTGAAATCACAGTGACACCAGTGACATCACTGTTAACATCACAGGGGGCAGTGGTGACATCAAAGGGAGATGGGTGACATCACTGGGGACCAGTGACATCACAGGGGACTGCTGACAAAAAAGGGACAGCCGTGATGTCACAGGGACACCAGTGGCTTCACAAGCACAGGGCTGACATTATAGAGACACAAGTGACATCATCGAGGACGTTGCTGAAGTCACTGGGGACAGTGGTGACATCAGAAGGAAAGAGGTTACACCATTGAGGAACAGTGACATCACAGGAGACTGGTGACAAAAAAGGAACAGCCGTGAGTCACAGGGAAAGCAGTGACATCAGAGGGAACATCGGTGACTTCACAACGACAGGGGTGACATGACAGAGACATCAGTGACATCATCAGGGACACTGGTGACATCACAAGGCACTGGCTACAATAATGGGAAAACCATGATGGCACAGGGACATTGATGACATCACAGGGGACATCAGAGACTGCATAAGGCCAGGTGTGACATCACAGAGACAGCAGTGACATCATTGGTTACATTGGTGACATCACAGGGGACATCAGTGACTGCATAAGGCCAGGTGTGAAATCACAGAGACATCAGTGACATCGTTGGTGACACTGGTGACATCACAGGGACATCCATGACATCACTGGGGACCAGTGACATCAGAGGGAACTGGTGAAAACAAAGGGACAGTTGTGATATCACAGTGACATCGGTGACATCAATGGGGACATTGGTGACTTTACAAGGACAAGGGTGACATTACAGAGACACCGGCGGCATCATCAGAAACATTGGTGACACTACAAAGGACAGTGGTGACATCACAGAGACTGCAATGACCTCATTGGGACCAGTGTCGTCATAGGGGACTGTTGACAACAAAGGGACAGCAGTGATGTCACAGGGACATTGATGAACTCACTGGGACATGGTGCCACAGCTCGGCACAGTGGTGACATCACAGAGACAGCAGTGACATTAACGGGGACATCTGTGACATCACAGTCGATATCGGTGACTTCACAAGGAGAGGGGTGACATCACAGGGACAGCAGTGACATTAATGGGGACATCTGTGACATCACAGTCGACATTGGTGACTTCACAAGGCGAGGGGTGACATCACAGGGACAGCAGTGACATCATCGAGGACAATGGTGACATCACAGGGGACAGTGGTGACATCACAGAGACAGCAGTGACATCATTGGGGACCAGTGACATCAGAGTGACAACAGAGGGACAGCAGTGATGTCACAGGGACATTGGTGACAATAAAGGGGTCTGGTGACATCACAGGGACATGGTGGCACTTTTGGGGACAGTGGTGAAATCACAGTGACAGCAGAGACATTACTAGGGACCAGTGACATCACAGGAGAATGCTGACAACAAAGGGAGAGCTGTGATGTCACTGGGACATCGATAAATTCACAAGGAAGGGGTGACATCATAGAGACACCAGTGACATCATCAGAAACAGTGGTGACATCACAGGGACATCAGTGACAAATCACTGGGGACTGGTGACATCACAGGGGACTGGTGACAACAAAGGAAAGCCCTGATGGCACACGGAAATCAGTGACATCATGGGGACATGGAGCCACCACTGGGGACAGTGGTGACATCCTTGGAAACCAGTGACATAACAGGGGACTGGTGGCAACAATGGGAAAGCTGTGATGTCACAGGGACATCGGTGACATCACAGGGAACATCAGTGACTGCCCAAGGCCAGGATGACATCACAGAGACACCAGTGACTTAACTGGTGACACTGGTGACATCACAAGGACAACAGTGACATCAGTGGGTTCATTGATGACTTCACAAGGACAAGGGTGGCATTACAGACACAGCAATGACATCATCAGGGGCACTGGTGACACCACAGGGGACAGTGGTGACATCACACGGACATGGGTGATATCACTGGGGACCAGTGACATCCCAGGGGACTATTGACAACAAAGGGACAGCCATGATATCACAGGGACATTGGTGACATCACAGGGGACTTTAGTGACGCCAAAAGGCCAGGGGTGACATCACAGTGACACTAGTGACAACATCAGGGACATCAGTGACATCAGAGGGGAGAGGGGTGACATCATAGGAAAGTCAGTGACATCATTTGGATCAGTGACATCACGGGGGAGTGTTGAGAGCACAGGGACAGCCATGATGGCACAAAGCCATCTGTGACATCACAGGGGTCTGGTAACATCACTGGGGACATCAGTGACATCATAGGGCCATGGTGGCACTGCTGGGGACAGTGGTGACATCACAGAGAAAAAAGTGGCATCATTTGGGCCCAGTGATGTCAGAGGGGACTGCTGTCCACAAAGGGATAGCCATGATGTCACAGGGTCATCTGTGTCATTATAGGGGACATCGGTGACATCACAAGGCCAGGTGTGACATCACAGAGACACTAATGACATTATCGGTGACACTGGTGGCATCACAGGGGACAGTGGTGACATCACAGGGACATCAGTGACATCACTGGGGAGCAGTGACATCACAGAGGACTGTTGCCTACAAAGGGACAGCCATGATGTCACAGGGACATCACTGCCATCGGTGACATGACAAGGATATGGTGCCACAGCTCAGCACAGTGGTGACATCACAGAGACAGCAGTGACATCATTAGGGACATCTGTGACATCACAGGGGAAAGTGATGGCACCACAGCGTCACCAGTGACATCAGCAGGGACATCTGTGACATGATAGGGGACATTGGTGACTTCACAAGGCCAGGGGTGACATCACAGACACCAGTGACATCATCGTAAAAACGGGTGACATCACAGGGGACAGTGGTGACATCACAGATACATCGGTGACATCACAGGGGACTGGCGACCACCAATGACAGCTGTGATGTCCCAGAGAGATTGCTGAAATCACAGTGTACATCGGTGGCTTCACAAGTACAGGGGTGACATCACAGAGACATTAGTGACATGATCGGGGACATTTGTGACATCACAGGGGACAGTGGTGACATCACTGAGACAACAGGGACATCACTGGGGACCAGTGATATCAGAGTGACAACAGAGGGACAGCAGGGATGTCACAGGGACATCTGTGACATGGCAGGGGACATTGGTGACATCACAGGGACAGTGGTGACATCACTGGAGACCAGTGACACCTCAGGGACATAGGTGCTTTCCACAGGACATGGGTAACACCCGTGGGGACAGCAGTGACATCAATAAACACCAGTGACATCCCAGGGACAGCAGTATTGTCACAGAGACTTTGGTGACATCATTGGAGACCAGTGACATCACAGGGACAGGGGTTCCACCCCTGGGGATAGCAGTGCCGTCAAAGGGACGGTGGTGACATCAAAGGGGTCTGGTGACATCATAGGGACATCGGTCACATCACAGGGAAATGGCAGCACTGTTGGGGACAGAGGTGAAATCACAGTGACAGCAATGACAATAATGAGGAGCAGTGACATCAGAGAATGCTGTCAACAAAGGGAAAACCGTGACGTCACTGGGACATCGGTAAATTCACAAGGAGGGGTTGACATCATAGAGAAACCAGTGACATCATCAAGGACAGTGGTGACATCACAGGGACAGCGGACAAATCATTGGGGACCGGTGACATCACAGGGGACTGGTGACAAAAAAGGAAAGCCCCGATGGCACAGGGAAATCAGTGACATCATGGGGACATGGATTCACCACTGGGGACAGTGGTGACATCACAGACACAGCAGTGACATCCTTGGAAACCAGTGACATAACAGGGGACTGGTGACAACAATGGGAAAGCCGTGATGTCACAGGGACATCGGTGACATCACAGGGGACATCAGTGATTGCACAAGGCCAGGGGTGAAATCACAGAGACACCAGTGACTTAACTGGTGACACTGGCGACATCACAGGGACAACAGTGACATCAGTGGGTTCATTGGTGACTTCACAAAGACAAGAGTGACATTAGAGGGACAGCAGTGACATCATCAGGGAAATTGGTGACACCACAGGGGACAGAGGTGACATCACACAGACATCGGTGATATCACTGGGGACCAGTGACATCCCAGGGGACTGGTGACAAGAAAGGGACAGCCGTGATGTCACAGGGACATCTGTGACATGACAGGGGACATCGGTGACATCACAAGGCCAGGTATGACATCACAGAGACACCAGTGACATTATCGGTGTCACTGGTGACATCATGGGGACATTAGTGACATCATTGGGGACCAGTGATATCACAGAGATAGTAGTTACATCAAAGGACACCGGTGCCACCCCTGGGGACATCAGTGACATCACAGAGGACCAGTGACATCATTGGGAATGGTGGTGACATCACAGGGAAAGCAGTGACATCACTGGAGACCAGTGGCATCACTGGGAAGAGCGATGACATCACAGGGGCAGTGGTGACATTTGTGGGGACAGCAGTGACATCACTGCAGCCCAGTGAAATCACAACTGTCTGGTGACATCACAGGGACTGCAATGACATCAACTGGACAGCTGTGACATCATTGGGAACACCAGTGACATCACAGGGACAGTGGTGACATCACTGGGGATGTTGGGGATGTTTGGGGGCCTTTGGGAGGGCACCTGCCTGGGGGGTTTTCATGCGAGCAGGGACGACTCAGCACACCAATGTGATGA
>NW_020958435.1:0-1455 GCF_003031625.1 Empidonax traillii | reverse complement strand
GGTGGCTGCCGGGAAAGGGATGGCGGCGGCGACAGAAGGATCTCTTCAGCCCTGTTGAGACCTGGCTGGGGCTGTGGTGAGTCTGGGGATGCGCTCGGGGGCTGCGGGGAGCGCGGCTGTGGGCGGGAAGGCTGGAGGGCTCGGCAGAGTGGAGAGGAGGGGCTCGGGGGTTCCCGAGGAGGTTTTGAGGTCCGTCAGAGGCTCTCGGGGGGTCGCGAAAGGGGATTTGGTGTCCTGAGGGCGCTCAGAGGGGAGGGTGAAGGTGCCTGAAGGGGTTTAGGGGGTCCCTGAAAGGGCTGGGGGCCTCGGAAAGCTCCCAGAGGGGCCTGTTTAAACGCCATGGCTGCACTGCGCAGGCGCCGGCGGAGTGTTCAATAAAGAAACTTCAACTCCCAACAGGCCCCGCGCGGCGCCGCCATTGCCGCTCATGCCACAGCGCCCCCTGCCGGCTGGGCGGACCGACCTCAGGGAAAGCGGGTCCTGATGCTCCCCCCGAACCCCAGAGACCCCCAAAACTCAGCACACAGAGACACCACAGAGAGGGGGACTCAGGGGGTCCCTTAAGCCTATCAGTGGGGTTCAGGAGGTCCCTGAGCCCTCAGGGGAGGGGTCCTGGCAGTGCCACCCAAAGTCTTGGGGGAACATGAACCACATGCGGGTAAGGGGATCCCAGTGCCCCCAGTATAGCCCGGTGACCTCCCAGTGGCTCTCAGTATGGTCCAATGGTCCTCCAGCTAGCACCCAGTAGTCCCCCAGTATGGCCCAGTAACCTCCCAGTGTCCCCCCGTGTGTCCTGGTAATCCCCCAGTACCTCTCCAGTGCTCTGCCAGTGCCCCCCAGTGTGTCCCAGTTCCCTCCCAGTGCCCTGCCAGCATCCTTTACTAACCCCTCAGTCCCTCCCAGTTTTCCCTGGTTTCCCCAAGTGTGTCCCAGTATCCCCCAGTAATCACCCAGTACCCCCCAAGTATCCCCAACATGTCCCCAGATGCCCTTGACCTTTCTGTGAGTGTGGGGGACAGGGCCATTTTGGGGGTCAAAGGGTCCAGGGGGGCTTTTTGGGGGGAGATGGAGGGTTGGGGACATGAGGGATGGGGTTTGGGGACAGTGGGGAGGGGTTTGGGGACAGTGGAATGGGGGGTTTCAAGGGGGGAATTAGGGCCATGGGGAGGCCCTGGGGGACACTGGAGACACCAGGGGGGTCTTGGGGTGCCCAGTGGGAAACTGAGGACAGCAGGAGGGTCTTGGGGACACCAGGGGGGTCTCAGGACTCACTTGCTCGTGGTGCTGCCCCTCCTGTCCCCCCCAGGCCCCAATAAGTCCCCCCAAATGTCCCATAACCCTCACATTTCCTTTAATCACCTCCCCTCCCAGATCCCTTTGACCCCCCAATTCTCCCAAGACCTGTTTTAACTCCCCCAAATGCACCCAGAGGCCCCCAAAACGCCCCAAATCCCA
>NW_020958434.1:11303-14103 GCF_003031625.1 Empidonax traillii | reverse complement strand
CAGCTTCTGCTAAATCTGTTGAAACTGGAGTTCAAACTGTAGATCTTGTGGACACTGGAACTCAAACTATGATATCTAATGTTAAGGCTACAAACGAGATGGAGACCCAAACTACCAACCCGAGAATCACTATTGCCCCCCTAACTAAGAAGAAGATATGGGTAAGGGATAATGCAGAAGCTACAGGGAGGAGGAGGAGGAGGAGGAGGAGGAGCAAGAGGAAGAGGAGGTGGAGGAAGATGAGGAAGAGGAGAAAGAGGCAGAGGAGGAGGAGGAAGAGGAGGAGGAAGAGGAAGAGGAGGAGGAGGAGGAAGAGGAGGAGGAAGAGGAGGAGGAGGAGGAAGAGAAGGAGGAAGAAGAAGAAGAAGAAGAAGAAGAAGAAGAAGAAGAAGAAGAAGAAGAAGAAGAAGAAGAAGAAGAAGAGCAGCAGCAAAGGGACTTGCTCCTTATGCATCCTCTTACTTCAGTGTAGGCTCTTCCATGAGCAGCATGGGGGTCTTCATGGTTGTTATTTTTGTTTTCTCCATACTTCCTCTCCATACTTGGGGCTTCTAATTTTGGATTTACAGTTGCTTAGAGGGAGGAGTTTGGTCTTCCTCCTAACTCATCTTCCTTAGCCTAATGCTTGTGTTTCATTAAACTGAGAGAGTTGCAAATTCATGCTTTGTTTACAGCCCAGAGATCTTCCAGGCTCTTCCTATTTGCCTCTGCCCCTCTCAGAGAACTCATGTGGACACCTTCCCTACCTGCACCAGATGATTTCACAGAACTGTGAGGGAGGGTATTTCATGGAGAAGGACCTGGGGTTGTTTTTAGGTCTGTCCAAGTAAATGTTTTCTTCAGGAGAGCTAAAGCCAGGACAGTGGGGGGAACAGCAGAAATGCAGCTCCTCCAGCAATGGCAGCACTGTGGGGATTTAGGGCACTGGTTCTTTGGTTGCCAACGTCCATAGTGGAATGGAGGGGATATGCCCTGACATCACACATGGGCACATGGCACATGGCTTGGGCTACACTGTGCCATGGGAGCCATTGGTTCCTTGGTTTCCAGACACCATTGTGGAATGGAAAGGACAGGCTGTGAAATCAGAATGGGGCCCATGGCACAGGAGTTGGGCTGTACTCTGGGGTGGGATGTGTTGGTTCTGTGGTTTCCAGGGGCCAATCCAGAATGGAGAGGATAGGCTGTGACATCACAAAGAGTCCCATGGCAGACATGTGGGGCTGCATTCTTGGGGTGTGAGGCATTAGTTCTTTGGTGTCCAGGGGCCATTCTGGAATAGAGATGATTGGCCGTAAAATCACAGCTAGGCCAATGGCAAAAAGGAAAGGCTGCAAAGTGGGGGTGTGGTGCATTGGTTCTTTGGTTTTCAGGCATCATTCTGGAGTGGGGAGAGTAGGCCATGACATCACAAAATCATGGAACACTTTTGGGGCTGCAGTGAGGGGGTGTACACTGCAGTTCCACTCAGGAAAGAAAGCCCTGAGCCTCTGCCTCTCAAGTGCAGTTGCTGTGCCACTCTTGGCAGTACACAAATAAAAAGAGCTTTCTAGGCAGGCACCTTTGGTCTGGCAGGTATCGTCATCAGTATTGAACACCAGACCTAAACTTAAAAAAACCCCTAAATCCAAACCTAACGCTAAACCTTAACCTGTAACCATAACCCTGTCCTTTACCCTAACCCAAACCTTACCTAAATCCTATCCTAATCTAACCCTAATGCTAAACTTATCCTAAATCCTAGACCCTAACATTAACCCTAAGCCTGACTCACCATCTGCCTAGTGCAGTTGGTGCAGGACTCTCGGCCCTACACAAAGAGCAAGAGCTTTCTGTGCGTGCACCTTTGGTCTGAGAGGTGTCTTCGTCCGTACTGAATTTTGGTTGTCTGTCTCAGCTGAATAAAACAGAAGTGTTTTGCTAAGGAGGATGAGTTATGAGGAAAAACCAGAAGTCCTCCATCTAAGCAATTGTAAATCCAAAATTAAGGGGCTTCGATTGAGAAAGTGCGGATAAAGGAAAAAAAATAACAGCCCTTTCTTAAAGTATATATGTGTATTGCCAGAATAACGAAAGAGCTTGAAGAAAACAACCAAAAAATAATCCCATACTCAAAAGTCCCCTTCAAACAAAAAAGGAAACAGCTCAGTTTGCACTTTTTTTGGTGCAATTGGAACCACAGCCAGCAGGGGGCGCTGTTGGATCACTGGAGGAGCAGAGCCTGCAGTGTCCCCTGGTGTCCAGCAGGGGGCGCTGTTGGATATGGCGGTTGCCATGGGGGGTCCTTGGGGGTGCAGGAGAAACCCAAAATGGAGATTTCCCCCCCACAACGAGAAGGGGAAAGAGGAGAGAAGGGGGTTTTCCCAAGAAAACTCACGCTGCCTGTACCTGACTATGTCACTCCCCCTTTTCCTTGATGTGTATTAAAAAAGAAAAAACCATTACCAAAAACAAGGGAGCAGAAGAGGGAAAAAAGGGTGACCTCCTTCCCAAAGAGTTCCTCTCTGATGAAGTCTGAGCAGGTCTAGGCTGGGGGCAGAAAACAGGGTGCAGGCAAACTGGGACCAAGCAGCCAGGCTGAGAATAAAGAAACCTTGGAGCTTTTCCAAACCACACCTTGTCTCAGTTCAGGTAAAAATGAAGTGTCCTGTTTCCCAGGAGAGGGAAAAGAAAAGAAAACCAAAAAAACCCTCCTCATCCCTCCCCACAGTCTTTGAGGGCCATCAGTCTGGAATTTGAGTCCCTGACCAGTTCTTTTGTGTTGCTCAATCACCCAAGGCAAGACCATCCTGCCCATTCA
>NW_020958434.1:7243-11052 GCF_003031625.1 Empidonax traillii | reverse complement strand
CTCAGTTCAGGTAAAAATGAAGTGTCCTGTTTCCCAGGAGAGGGAAAAGAAAAGAAAACCAAAAAAACCCTCCTCATCCCTCCCCACAGTCTTTGAGGGCCATCAGTCTGGAATTTGAGTCCCTGACCAGTTCTTTTGTGTTGCTCAATCACCCAAGGCAAGACCATCCTGCCCATTCAACATCCCTCCAGCAAAGTGGGGAAGGGGGAAAAGAAAACATTCAATGCTCAGTTCCTTTTTTCCTTAGAAAAAGCAAATGTGTCCCACTGTGGGACGGCCATTTCATCCCAGCACTTCTACAAGAGAACGACTGCCCTTCCACCCAGGAAAGAAAGCCCTCAGTCTGCGTCTCTCCAGTGCAGTTGCTGCGCCACTCTCAGCACTGCACAAAGAGCAAGAGCTTTGTGTGTGGGCACTTTTATCTAGGAGGTATCTTCATCTGTACTGAACCCTAGACCTAAACTTAAAAAAACCCTATAAACCTAAACCTAACACTAAACCCTAACCCCTAACCATAAAACTATCCCTTACTCTAACCCAAACATTATCTAAACCCTAACTCTAACCCTAGCCCTAACTTTAACCCTAACCCTAAACCCTAAACCCTAACACTAACCCCTAACCCCTAACCCCTAACCCTAACCCTAAAAACTAAGCCTAAACCTAAGCCTAAGCCTAACCCTAAACCATAACCACCTAACCAACCATAACCCTTAACCCTAACCCTAAACGCTAAACCCTAACGCTAACCCTAATGAAAGGGGCATTGGTGACATCACTGGGGACAAGCGTCATCACAGAGGATTGGTGAAAACAAAGGGACAGGCGTGGTATCACAGGGAAATCAGTGTCATCACAGGGGACATCAGTAACTTCACAAGGACAGGGTGACATCACAGTGACACCAGTGATATCATCAAGGACAATGGTGACATCACAGGGGACAGAGGTGACATCACAGGGACATGGGTGACATCATTGGGACCAGTAACATCACAGGGGACTGGTGACAACAAAGGAAAGCCCTGATGTCACAGGGAAATCAGTGGACATGGAGCCACCGCTGGGGACAGTGGTGACATCACAGAGACAGCAGTGACATCATTGGAAACTGGTGACATAAGAGGGGACTGGTGGCAACAATGGGAAGCTGTGATGTCACAGGGACATTGGTGACATCACAGGGGATATCAGTGACTGCATAAGGCCAGGGGTGACATCACAGGGACACCAGTGACATCACCGGTGACATCGGTGAGAGCCGTGATATATCAGGGATGTTGGTGACATCACAGGGGTCTGGTGACATCCCAAGGATATCGGTGACATCACAGGGACAAGGTGACACCACTGGAACAGCGGTGACAACACAGGGACAGCAGAGACATCACTGGGGACCAGTGACATCACAGGGGGCTGGTTAAAACAAGGGAACAGCCGTGATGTCACAGGGGACATCAGTGACATCAAAGGGGTCTGGTGACATCACAGGGACATGGGTGACATCACTGAGGACCAGTGACATCACAGGTGACCGGTGGAAACAAGAGGACAGTCATGATGTCACTAGGAAATCGTTAACATCATGGGGACATGGTGACACTGCTGGGGATGGTGGTGGCATCACAGGGACACCAGTGACATCATTTGGGACCAGTGACATCACAGGGGACTGCTGAAAACAAAGGGACAGCTGTGATGTCTCAGGGGACATCGCTGACATAACAGCAACATGGGGGACATCACAGAGACACCAATGACATCATCTAGGACACTGGTGACATCACAGGGGACAGTGGTGCCATCACAGGATGTCGATGACATCACTGGGGAACAGAGACATCACAGGAGAGTATTGAAAACAAAGGGACAACCCTGATGTCACAGGGACATCGGTGACTTTACAGGGACAGGGTTGACATTACAGAGACAGCAGTGACTTCATCAGGGACATTGCTGACATCACAGGGGACATTGCTGACGTCACAGGGACAGCGGTGACATCAACTGTAAACCAGTGACATAACAGGGGACTGGTGACAAGAAAGGGATGGCTGTGATGTCACAGGGACAGGGGTGATATCACAGGGACATTGGTGCCACCGCTGGGGACCGTGGTGACATCACAGAGACAGCAGTGACATCATTGGGGACCAGTGACATCACAGGTGACTGGTGACAATGAAAGGATAGCTGTGATGTCACAGGGAAATCAGTGACATCAAATAGGACATTGGTGACTTCACAAGGGCAGGGGTGAAATAAGAGACAACAATGACATCATCGAGGATATTGGTGATATCACAGGGGACAGTGGTGACATCACAGGGACAACAGTCACATCACAAGGACATAATGCCACCGGAGGGCACAGTGGTAGAATCATAAGGACAGCAGAGACATCACTGGGGACCAGTGGGGTCACAGGGGACAGGAGTGATGTCACAGGGACATCGATGATGAAGCCACTAATATTAAGACAGTCTCTGAAAAATAAGAGGTTAAAACAAAATTGTAAAAGAAATTTCATAACCCTAGCATTAGGAA
This sequence comes from Empidonax traillii, assembly GCF_003031625.1. Lineage (NCBI taxonomy): Eukaryota > Metazoa > Chordata > Aves > Passeriformes > Tyrannidae > Empidonax > Empidonax traillii. The sequence continues at coordinate 8,505 of NW_020958434.1, read as the reverse complement.
ACCAGGAACCATAGAAGGAGTGGTAAATTGGCTGAAGATCAGGGCATATACTGACTAGATAGAGCATTCCTCAAAAGATAGCAGCATTCTTCAAAGAGATTACAACTCAGCAAATCCTAGATTGAGCCAAAAGGACAACTTGACTCTATTATGCCTGCCAGAACTACCTTAAAAGGAAAAGGTATGAAGAAAGTTCAAGAGTTTACAAGCGAGGAAGACCTACCAGTCGACCACCGCCCGGAGGAAGGCAACAGGAACTCCCACCCAAAAACCTCCCCAAATTGAAGACTCCGCCCAGACTCCGCCTATATATGAATATTACAAGTAAATGTTGCAATGTAATGAATATGCATGTGAAGATGTTGTAACTCACACTCAAAACTGTATAAATAAGGTTACACTGATTGTACTCGACAGAGTCTTTTGTCCAGGGCTACCTGGGACTCTCCAACGCGTTGCAAATAAAATACCTCCTGCTTAGAGCATGAAACTTTGTCTCTAAGTAGTCTTTTATGCTCGATTGGGGCAAAAATTCGGCATCAATGACATCACATGGAACGTAGGCGACTTCACAGGGACAGAGGTGACATCACAGAGACACCATTTATATCACTGGGGACATTACTGACATCACAAAGGCCAACGGTGACATCACAGGGGACATCACAAAGGACTGGTGACATTACAGGGACACTGGAGAAATCACAGGGACAAGGTGCCACTGTTGACATCAGTGGTGGCATGAGAGGGACTGTAGTGATATCATTGGGGACCAGTGACATCACAGGGGACTAATGAGAACAAAGGCTAAGCCCTGGTGTCACAGGGACATTGGTGACCTCACAGGGACATGGTGCCCCTGATGGGAACAGTAATGACATTACAGAGACAGCAGTGACATCACTGGAGACCAGTGATGTCACAGGGGACTGTTGACAACAAAGGGACAGCCGTGATGTCACAGGGACATCACTGACATTGGTGACATGATGGGGACATGATGCCACAGCTCAGCACAGTGGTGACATCACAGAGACAGCAGGACATCACTGGGGACATTGTTGACATCACAGAGGGCAGTGATGACACCACAGAGACACCAGTGACATCATGGGAGACATGGGTGACATCACAGGGGACAGTGGTGCCATCACAGATACATTGGTGATATCATTGGGGATCAGTGACATCACAGGGGACTGGTGACAACAAATGACAGCCGTGATGTCACAGAGAGATCACCGACATCACAGGGGACATTG
>NW_020958434.1:2566-4159 GCF_003031625.1 Empidonax traillii | reverse complement strand
GTGACATCCCAGGGACAGTGGTGACATCACTGGGGATGTCGGGGATGTTTGGGGGCCTTTGGGAGGGCACCTGCCTGGGGGGTTTTCATGCGAGCAGGGACGACTCAGCACACCAATGTGATGATCAGAGAGCGCCGTTGATTGGAATCAAGCAGCAGTCTTTGATCCAGTTTTCTAACAATACTCTTCAATCAGCTCTGTTTCTTTAACATTCTTTATGTCCTTTCCCACTCTGATAGTTGGTACTGAGATCCTGTTTTCTATATCTAGTTTTGCTACTGTTTCTCTTGGTAGATCTTTCACCTCCTGGTACCATCAGAGGGCCATCAGAACAACAGATTATGTTTTCACAATTGCAACATGAAAGATTATTTCTCACAGCAGCACATCCTCTGTGTTAGCAACATAAGGTTATGTTCTCACAGCTGCACCATATCCTCTATGTTAGCACCAAAAATCCCTACACTTCCCCCTTTTTCTTTAAACAAAGCAGACACAGTTTGAGCCATCAAGCTGTGAAAACATTGAACCAGACATGGCAGAAAGATACACACTCCTGGAAGCAGAAAGACAACGGGTGCCAACCACTGTAATGTTTGCATAAGCTGATTCTGGGGGGGCTTTGGGAGGGCACCTGCCCTTCAGCACCAGGACTGCAGAGAACTGGGAAGCTTTACTGGGAGCACTGGGAGCAGGTAGTTGGTGTGAGAACAAAAACAGGGCCAGGGGAGACACAAGACACCCTCAAACTCCAGGCAGGGATGGATTGGGGATCTTGGCTGGGCCCGAGGCCATGGGGAGGGGCTGCAGCCGCCACCGGCTCAGGAGCTCTGTGGGGAGAGAAAAGGAGGCTGGGGGGGCAGGAGGGGCACACACGCTCTGGGGAAGGGGGGACACGACCCCCGGGGACCCCCCTTTACCTTCTCCCGCAGGTAGAAGCCGAGCCCCAGAGCCAGGAAGATGAAACCCAACACGAAGCCCCCAACCCCACCAGGATCTTACTGTGGACGGTGTCGTGTGGCATCTCTGGGGGAGCCGGGGGGGTCAGGATCCTCAAAACCTCCCAGAGACCACCCAGGACCCCACAAACCCCATCATGGTCTCCTTCAGCCCACCCAGGACCCTCTGAAACCTCTTCCCAATCCCTTTTGTATTAGTTTGTTTGAATACAAGCCCGGAACAAAGACAAGTACAACAGTCATTCAAACACTACAAAAAAATATTTTATTGCAGTGAGAATAAAATTTAAAAACACTACTGGTAAACAGAATCAAAAGCTGAAAAACACAAACCCACTACATTATCAGTTGCCATGCATACAATACTACAAACAGCCTCTATTTTACAGCATTAGCTAGTAAAAGTGGTATTAAAAACATGTTTGCTTTCCCTGTTGCTTCCTCTCAATAAACTGTGCTCACCTGCACAGACAGGCCAGGCCTACCAGGCTCTGCAGGGGCTGGTCGGTGCCCGTGCTTGGTGGGTGTCCCCGCGGAGCAGCACAGTGTGGATGGAAGGATGAGCATCGCTCCCCCCAGCAGTGCTGACACCCCATTCCATCAGCTCTACATTACACTACGGAGGGCCAGGACG
>NW_020958434.1:0-1153 GCF_003031625.1 Empidonax traillii | reverse complement strand
CCATTATGCATTCCGATTGTGAAGTTGGTTACCATGGCAACCATCACATTATCTCTTTGCTATGGTCAGTTACCATGGCAACCATTATGCATTTCCATCATTATCTTGGTTACCATGGCAACCATCTGTAACACACAGATAATACAGAAACGCCAAAAATTGTTACTCCATTATTTCTGCCAGTCAAAATCTTCCTATCAAACACTCTCTGTCAGTTCTCTGTCACAGGTTCACAGCACTTCCTACAGCACTTTTCCTGCCAAAAGACCCTGCCATTGTTTATGGTTATCATATCTCCTCCAACATCTGAACTGGTTATGTGCCAAGAAACCACGTTCAACCTCCTTTGAACACTATAAACCTTGAGGACAAATTTTGGAAAATCAGGAAGAGGAAAGGGAGAAGAACTGGTGACTGTAGCCGACAATCTCTGCCCACCTCCCCTCCCCTTTTCTCCGCCACCGCGTGCTGCCTGCCTGCCACCGGAGACTGGAACTGTGCCAGCCTGGAGAGAGCTGAGACCACCGTGCCACATGTGGCAGTTCTACCTTATCCTTCTACCCTGACCATATTTCTGAGGGCCCAAAGCTCGGGCTGAGCTGAGACCCTGCATGGCCTGGGACAGGGGAGTGAGAGGTGAAACCACACCTGGTGCATTGCAGAGAACTAAAGCTGTCAGACCCCCTGCAGCTACAGAGACAACATCCAAAAGCTGCAGGGACAGAGAAAAAAAAAAAGGCATTAACTGCTTCTCTTCCCCCATACACACACCAGCTCAGTGGGTAAAGGAAGTTTTCAGTGGTATCTTTTCTCTGCATCCAGAAATAATTGTAGCCGTTTCCAACCTTTTCTTACTTTTTCCTTTCTCTTTGCAATTCTTAGCACTTAATAAAAATCAGTTTTTGGTATCAACAGATAACGGCTGAGTTTTAATTTTCCTCAAGGCAATATTCAAATCTGAAGCTCTTTCTGCAATATTTAGGCAGGTTGTACAGGGGACCATGGAAAAGTAGGAGAAACAGGTAGAAGAGTGGAAAAGGGGGGGTGGTCTGGCATGTCCGATGGTCCCATGGGGGTTCTTGGGCACAGGGCAGTTTACAAAAGGGGGTGGCCCCCCTGAGCTCTCAACTTACTGTTGGGTTCTGGGGGCTGC
>NW_020958433.1:15655-18828 GCF_003031625.1 Empidonax traillii | reverse complement strand
CAGTGGAGTGCAAGGTCTGTTGGAGGACAGATCTGCCATGGCCAGAGACTCTTGGAAGACCGGGCAGACCCTGGCCAGGAAGTGAGAAGCACTGGGGTGTGAACAGAGCTGGGGCTGGCCCTGCCTCAGAGCACTGGGTGAGCCAGGGCAGAGGAGCACGAGCAGGGTGTCGTGGTTTTGTTCATCAGCCCATCCTTGGCGCTGAGGATGGTTTTGTCCAGGTAATTTCCGGACAAAAAGGCCAATCAAAAGTCCAGTAACGCCTTTGCTAATTACATCTTCAAGAAAACGGAAGAGAAGGTTGTTGGCGCAGTTGAAATTAGTAGCAGCAGTCATGTAGGGGAGAGGAATAGCGGGCCCAAGCAGGGCCAGACTCCCTCCTCCCCCGGCTTGGGCCGGGGTGGGGGGAGCAGGTGCAGCACTGAAGTCCTCCCTTCTCTCTTGTAAGGGAGTGAAGAAAAAAAGTTTAAAAGATGGACTGCTTGGACAGAAACTGCTGTGGAAAATTCCAGCTGAAAGATAACGGAGCTTCCAAGGTCGAAATTGGCAGCTGAAACTGCAGCAAGAAAAGTAAAGTCCGAAAGGGGGAGCTTGTTTCCCCCTGCCTTTTTTGCTCTCTCTCCTCAGCAGGGAAAAGACTGAAAAGTAATCCCTGCTACTTGTAAAAGCTTGTTGGAGTAAGGAGACCCCCTATGCAGCTAATAGAAGAGTCTGTGAATGTACCAAAAAGAACCGAAACTTCATGAAAAGGACTGAAGTGAAGCAGAGTCCTGGTGGAGATTTGTGACCCTGAGGGAAACCTGTGCTGGAGCAGTGACGACTCAGGTGAAATATTGAGATCCGTGTGTGTGTGGATCTATACTGCTGTTGAAGATTTTGTAACTCTGAGAAATCTCATGCTGGAGCGAGACGGCCCATGTGAGATGTTGGGATCCGTGCGTGTGTGGATTCATGCCAGACCCATGCCGAGAAGTCTATCAAGGACTGTTCTCCCATGGGGAGGGACCTCCATAAGGAAACAGGGGTGAACTCTTAAGCCATTATCCCCTGTAACCCTGTGGAAGAAGATCCATAGTAAGCAAGTATCCCCTTGCAAGCCTATGGAAAGAAGACCCTTCAGGACCTGAGTAACCTCCAGCCTTCAGTCTTAGCCCAGGAGGGGGGTAAGCCCAGCCCTGGAAGCCAACGCAGAGCGAGAAGGAGAGAGAAGAAATTCCAACTGCAATGAAAGTGCTGCTGCTGCTGAGGATCTGTTGCTAAAAGGAGAGAACTGGAACTCCAAAGATACAAAATGAGACTACTTCTTCTCCTTGGACTAATATAAAAAAGGAAGAAGTATTTCTGTGTATATATAGCATTTCAACTTGAGTAGAAATTGTTATAGATATAGTTCTTTAATTTATAATTTATTAGTAGTTGTTATTTTACTAGTAATAAATGTGTATACTATTTACCCCACCTCCTGTCTCTCTTTTGTCTGCAAATACCTTCTCTCAACTAGCAGTAATTGTGTGAGAAGTGAAAAGCAAAATTGACCCAAAGCAAAACCAACGAGCAGGGTCATTCTCAGTGTGTGTGCTGGGATAGGCTTGCTGCCTGTCCTGTACCACTGAAGGTGCCCAGTGAGGTGGACAACCATGGTGTCTGTGCCATGGACTGTGGGCTGGAAGAGCCTGATGGAAAGCTCATATGATCCATGTAATGTTGTGTGTATGAACCACTATTAGAGCCCAGCTGTGACTTCAGGAGTCCCTTTCTTGCAGCCAGGAGAACACAGATTAGAAAGGGATGCCAGGATCTAGGGTTTTGCTTGGGGCTGAAGTCCCAGGTAGAAAAATATATTTTCAGGTGAAACTCCAAGTCATTTTCTCTGTTTCAGGTAAGGTGGACACCTGAAAAAAAGCCATGAGGAGTCAGGGGGTCAGTAGCCTGCAGAGAGCCAAAGTTGCTGTGGGGATGCTGTGCATACCATCTGCCCAGTCACCCTCTGCCTGTGACTGGAGTTGCGATGGCCAGAAAGTGGCTCTTTGGGCACTGGGTGCTCTGCTGGAGCTACAGTTGCCCCTGGGGGTGTTGGGTTCAATGAACAGAGACTGCACTGAGCAGCCTGATCATGGCAGAGACTGAAACCAGCCCGAGAGTTGTTTTAGCCCTGGATGTCTGGACAGTAGCTGGGCTCTGACAGGGGCTGAAGGACTGTAAGAGGAATGGGTGTCATCTGCCACTGACCATACGTGCTGCTCATGGGTGCTAGAAAGGGCAATAAAGAGGAGAAGGGAGAGATGAAGTTGTGGCTTTCCCCAGACACTGTTGCTTCCCATTTCCAATTTTGCCACCCTTTGAGCCATGGTTTCCCTATAGCCCTTTTACTGTGCAGCTAGCAGGGACAATTCTGACAGCTCTATCAGAAACTGCACAAAACCAAATCTACTGCGATTGCACCAATTTCTGCCATGAGCAGATGGAAGAGTTTCCAAAGAAGAAATGATGACTTGGAGGCTCAGGTTTGGATGCACAACAACTTTAATGAGTCAAAGAAAAGCAGGCAGATCCCAGAGGGCACCAACAGAAGCCACTAAGATGCAGTGGAGCTCCTGCAGGGTGTCCATCTGCCTGCCTGGCAGAGGGAGGGAGGAAAACAGGTCCCCCTGGGCTGGCCTGGGGGGACACAGACAGCAAAGAAAAGAGATGGAAGAGTGGGAGAAGGAAACATCATCATAAAGTTCCAAACACAATGTCCCAAAGTTCTGTTTTCAGTCCAGCAGCACAATCACAGGTCTTGCAGGTTGTTACCCCGAGGACGTTGCCAGCAGCTTTAGCAGGGCCCACATCTGCGAGGGTAGCAGCTGGTGATGCAGGAGAGGTCAAAGCCCCCAGAGTTGATGGGCACTCCGTCACAGCTGAGGATGCTGCCAACGGCAGCGGAGGTGGAGGATCCCACGGCGGTGTTCTGTGGGAAGGAGCTGAGGATGGGCCCGGGCAGAGTCACCACCACAGCAGAGGGCTGGATGGCAACATGGGAGCTCTGGCACTGCCTGACACAGCACTCATTGCAGCTGTTGGCCAGCGGGGTGGGCCCGCAGGGCTGGCAGCAAGGGTTGCAGGGCTGGCAGCAGGACATGTCTCTGGCTCACAGGGGCACCTGGCACACAGGGCAGGGACAAGCACAAAGC
>NW_020958433.1:13090-14099 GCF_003031625.1 Empidonax traillii | reverse complement strand
GCACAGCCCACATCAGCTGAGACCTGCAGTGAGGAAAGACGTGGTCTTGAAGCAGCAGCAGGAGGAGAAGAGGCTTCCCACTCACCTGATTCCCGAGGAGGAGGAGGTGAGAGAAGTGGATGAGAGAGCAGAGACTTGGGCTGCCTTTTATAGCAGTCCTGCCCTGCCTCAGGCCCACAGGCACCTTTGTGGGAGTAATTATTTTCTGACCAGCTCCTGCCAGTTGTGAACCATCCCAGCTAATGGTAGGGGCTGTGTCCTGGTTTCCTGCATTGCTACCTTTTCATTTCCTGCCTAAGTCCACATGCCTTCCTATATGAAAGCTTCTGGAAGGGCTTCATCAGGATAAGCACTGACCAAGCCAGGGAACTTGGGTCTCAATGGTGTCTTTCCTGATGCTGAACAGCCAGCCAGCATCAGGACCACATTGGTTGAGATGACCACAATCTCAATATCCATGGGGTCAGGGGGTCGGGCAGGAAAAAGATTTTGCTTTTCATGGGAATGGTGAAAGAAAGCGGTTTGCAGATAGCGACATCTTGATTACAGGACATCTCTGAGAGGATCATGAATTCAGGGGTACTCAAGAAGAAGGGAAAAAGGCACTCTGCCAGACAGCAGGCAACACAAATAGCTTCCCTGGTGACAAGAAAAGTCTTCCTCACCTTGGATGCAGCAGCGGTGATGTACCAGATCTTCACATGGGAAACCCAATGGGGAAGAACAAATGTAGGGAGGTCTGTAGGTTTTGATTGTTTTGACCAGTAATGAGAGGATGTGCTCGTGGAAAGGTCAGAACACTTGGCCATGGATGCCAAATCCCACTGCACTCAGTCCCAGCTCTTGACCTTGCATGTGCTGGCCCTCCTCTTTCCTCCCCACTCAGTCAAACATCTTGACATCCAGCACCTTCCTGCTCGACTCACCAAGGCTCCATCTCACCCAGAGCGAAGAGCAGGCTCTGAAACTGGGCTGCTCATCACTGGCCTGTAGCCACTAAACATCAAGG
>NW_020958433.1:7268-11293 GCF_003031625.1 Empidonax traillii | reverse complement strand
AAAACACAACTTTGGGACACGGCATTTGAACTTTCTGCCTCTTCTTTCCTTCTTCTCCTCTCTTCTCCCTCTTCCCTTCCTGTCCTGTCACCACCACCCAATGCCACCCTCCTGGGCACCTTTTGGCCTCCCTCCCTCTGCAGTGCAGGCAGAGGGACACCCCCACTGCATGTCAGTGGCTGCTGCTGGTGCCCTCTGTGAGCCACCTCCTTTGCTTCTTTAGACTCAATAAAGTTGTTCTGCATCCAAGCCTGGGCCCCTGAGTCCTCTTTCCTTCCTTTGCAGCTCTTCCAATGTGTTCACTATAAATCCTGGAGAAAGCAGAGGGTGAGGCACTGGAAAAGATTGCCAACAACATTTGTGGATGCCAAGCCTAAGCCCTGGAGGTGTTCCAGGCTAGACTTGTCAGGGATTTAAGCACTGTGGTTTAGTGGGTGGCATCCCTGTCCATGGGGTGAGGAGCTTGTGGCAATAAAAGTTTTTTAGGGTACTCTCAAATTTGAACACGTTTATGATTGCATGACTTGAGTGCAATTCACTTTGATAGAGGAATCACCAGTGTGGGAAATGTTCTCAGTGTTGGGCAGTGCTGAGTCCCTTCTGGAGACAGTTGGAACTGCCTCTCTCAGACCCGGCAGGATCCACTGGACTCTTCTCACGGAGCCCATCCCATCTCACAGAGCAGCTGAAGATGCCCCCCTTGGTAAAGATACTGGAGACAGACCAGACCAGAAGGCAAGAAGATGATTCCAGACTGAACAACGGAGTTAGTGGCCGTTGCTTTCAGAGGGGCTCAGCATGTCCCTCTCCTGCAATGTGTGTCAACCCTTTGGATGTGGCCAGCCTGTATGCTTTGAAAGCATCGTCTCTGCCTCTCATTTCCTTCCTCTGCTCTTTTCTTTCCCACCTTTTCCTTTGTTATTTCCTGCTTCCCTCAGCCTTGGTGCCCACCGAAAGCATCTTAGGGCAGACCTGACCCATTCAGCCTCTGTGGGGCTCTGATTCTTGTTTGCCCATGGTGATCCTTCCACCATTGCCTCCTCTCAGTGACATCTGCTTTCTCCCTTTAGACTGAATAAACTCTGCTGCTTCCCAGCTTCTGGCTCTGTGTTGTCCTTTTTGCTCAGCAATTGCAGGCAGTGGAGGGTCTGCTTGTCTCAAAAGCACAACCCTCCTCAGCCATGGGAGTAGGATACTGAGGCACTATTTGATACAGAGGAACCCTGAGTGGTCCCAGAACCCTCAGCAACATGGCCAGGCCATGAGAGAGCTTTGAGGTTTCATGTAATTATTGCTCAGGTGTTTAAACACATCCCCAACCACGAAGGAAATGTCAGGGAGGACATTTGGCCATTCATATCACTGGGACTGTAAACATGATCTTTTAGCTGCCCTTATCAGAATTACCTCCCCTTCCTAACAGGGAGGGTAGAGAGGTGGAATCCCATCAGGCTCACTGCACAAGCAATTTGGAGAAACAGAAATGGGAGGTTGAGTTCCAGCAAAAGGGACTCAAGTCCAAGACACATCAGGGGAAGTAGAAGGGGGAGTGCCTGGCCAGTGCCTGGGGAAGACAAAGGAAAACATCAAGAATAAAATTACCCAAACCAGTATAAAGCAAATTTAGGTGAATACAAAACTCATCAGAAAACAAAATATAATTCTTTAGGGGTGTGTTTAATAGAGTATAAAGCAAATTCAATTTAATTAATTTAAAATTCAACAGAAAAGTTACCATTTCAGGTTACAATAAGGGATATATTTAACTTTGAATAATCTTAAAAAAAAAAAATAACAACACAACAACATATAATTAGCCACACTGTAAGATTTGGAAAGAAATACTCCAAAAACCACAGCAACCTAGTGTCCTTGGTAGATCCACTTCATGTCTTTGGCATGATGAACAGATGGAGCTGGTTATTGCCATTTCCACAGTGTTTCGTCAGGAGATCTTAAGGGCTGTATTCTACATTCTGCCTTTTTGAACCCCTGGGGCACTTTCCCAGAGGATTCTGCCTGGCAGGTCCCCGAGGGGGCAAAAACCTGCCCTTATGGAGTTCAGGGTTGCAGTTTTGCTCTCTGCCCTGCACAGTCACTGCACACTGCAGACAGGGAGCTGCCCCAGCTTTCCCAAAACCCCAGTAAGATCAGAGCTCTACACTTGTGCACAGACTTTATGTCATCCTGCTCTTGTTCTGGCTCGGGTTTTTGTCTCAAACGTGTCCCAGGTCAAGTTGGAAAGACGAGTGAGTGAGTCAGAGAGTCAGGGTCAGGATGAGTTTTGTGACAGTATTCAGGGTTCAAAAATATCCAATGGCCACCAGGTGTGTTCACAGAGATGAGGAAGGTCCCAGGTCAAGCCAGGAGGTCACACATATGTCAGAGCCCAAACCAAGACTGGCCAGATACAGGCACAAACCTGTCACAGCTGCAGACATAACTGAGGCTGGGGCCGAGCATTAGAACTTAATCTTGAGAGCTGCTCCGAGGGGAACTTGGCTCTGCCTGAAGCCTCTCAGCAGCACCACCTGGCAAAGAGCTCAGCAAGACCACCAAAGGGGAGGGGGCAGCACTCTGCTGTGCTACCCCTGTGCTGGGTGTGTCCATCCTACATCTCACAGGAGAACAACACCTGAACACCTGTCCCTTCTGTCCAACACCCATTTGCTGGGAGGTCTTGGCCCTGCCCCACTCAGTGCCAGGCTGATGAGCTGTAGAAGTGCAACTGGCCTTGGCCTGGGAATGAGGAGCCTGTGTCCCATCCCAGTCACCAGCAACACTCCAGCAGAGGGGGATCCACTCAATGATAACAACCTGCAGAGTTGGGCAGAATTTCTTGGCCTTTCTCCCAGAACATAAAGCAAGAAATGGAGGGCACAGGAGGCAGAGGCTGCATTTCTGTCCTAGTTTTTTTAGGTGCCTCTCTGCCAGGTGGAAGCCATGACCATTCAGCTGTAGATTCTATACCAACTTCCTTTCCTTATGTCAAGGGAAACACAATTATTCTCTGTGGAGATCATGAGAGAGATCTCATGACCCTTGCACACCAGGCAAGGGTCCCACTGTTCATACACACCTGTATGGAATAATGCAAAGATCTGCATGGAATAATGCAAAGAGTCAAACACAGACAGGAAAGGTGTGCAGGGCTGGGGACTGTGCTGAGGACATCCTGGGGACAAGTGTGGCAGAAAAGGACTCAAGCACCATGGAGAACAGCTGGGCCCTAGACATGCTCCTGGTGTTCCCAGAGGATCCCAGAGAGTGCACAAATAGAGAATGAGATCAAGGAGCCAGCACAATTTCTCCGAGAGCACGGTTGGTGTAGCAATAGGGTCAAACCCTCCCAGCAGATGCTCACCTGAGTGAAACAATGACTGACCATCACAGGGAGATGGAAGAAGCAAGGGAAAAGGATGTGTCCTGTCCCCTCACGTGGCAGACCAAGTACGAGAGCGATACCTATTTCCTGACACCTTTGCCACAAAGAAGACCACAGGAATGACCCAGGTGAACATCACCTGCGTTCACGGAATGACAACAGCCTGACATCTGAGACTTCTACCTGTGCTGATGCGTTTCTGCCCCAGAAAAAATCCTTGAGACTCTAATCCCAGCACTTGCAGAAGCTTTCATATAGGAAGGCATGTGGAATTAGGTAGGAAATGAAAAGGCAGCAGTGCAGGAAACCAGGACACAGCCCCTACCATTAGCTGGGATGGTTCACAACTGGCATGAGTTGGTCAGAAAATTATAACTTCCCCAAAGGTGCCTGTGGGCCTGAGGTAGGGCAGGACTGCTATAAAAGGCAGCCCAAGTCTCTGCTCTCTCACCCACTTCTCTCACCTCCTTCTCCTCAGGAATCAGGTGAGTGGGAAGCCTCTTCTCCTCCTGCTGCTGCTTCAAGACCACGTCTTTCCTCACTGCAGGTCTCAGCTGATGTGGGCTGTGCTAGGCCAGGGCTGGGAGCTGCTGGTGCTGGGAGAGGGAAGGGGAGAGAAGGTGTTGTGCAGAGAGAGGCT
>NW_020958433.1:0-6514 GCF_003031625.1 Empidonax traillii | reverse complement strand
TGGTGACCCTGCCCGGGCCCATCCTCAGCTCCTTCCCACAGAACACCGCCGTGGGATCCTCCACCTCCGCTGCCGTTGGCAGCATCCTCAGCTGTGACGGAGTGCCCATCAACTCCGGGGGCTTTGACCTCTCCTGCATCACCAGCTGCTACCCTCGCAGATGTGGGCCCTGCTAAAGCTGCTGGCAACTTCCTTGGGCAACAACCTCCAAGACCTCAGAACATGGTGTTGGACAAGAGATAGAGCTTTAGACCTTTGGATTTAGAACATCTCTTCATCTCTGGCTTCCTCTGTAAAGGGTGGCAGGAATCATCCAGCCTGCAATGCCCATTGTCTACTTTCCATTTTCCACCCTCCTCTCTCTTCCCTTCCTTTGCTGTCTGTGTCTCCCCAGCCCAGCCCAGGGGGACCTGTCGCCCTCCCTCCCTCTGCAGGGCAGGCAGATGGACACCGTGCATGAGCTCTGCTCCATCTTGGTGGCTGCTGGTGCTCTGTGTGAGCTTCTCTTCTTTAGCCTCATTAAAGTTGTTGTGCATCCAAGCCTGGGCCTCTGAATCCTCCTTCGTTCTGAGGCAACTCTTCAGTCTGCTCTGGGAGAGAAAGGTTTCTTTTTGGAGAGGATTAGCTTGGGGTAAAAGGGGGCCCTTCCTCATTGCCAGAGGAAGGAGGTGGTAAGGACTCCCTTCATTCAGTCATATTTTGTGCCCTGTCCCTTGGGGGTGAAGGAGATCTTCCTGCCCACTCCACAACCAATGGCCACCAGTCCTTGCTGCATCTCTTCCCAGGTGGGCCTGGAGCATTGCACCCTGGGACACATTCTGTGAGTGGGGAGCCACCCAAGCACTGCTGACTTTGAGTGAGGAGCCCATGGCTGCAGAAGGTCGGTGGATGAGGTCAGCGGCCCCTTTGGCTCCTGGGCAACAGATCTCTCATGAGCTTTTTCTAGAGTAGAAGGTTCAAATAGATGATGACTCCAAAGAGTGGCAGGAGTGGGGAGACTATAATATGTGGGGAAAGTCCACAGTCTCACCTCTGGCTTCCCCTCTCCTCTGTTACCTGGTCCATGGCCAGCACACGTGGGCACAGGTCAGTGTATCTCATAGCAGCTGGCAGGGCCCTGGTGCTCTCCACATACCCAGGGCTGAGGTAATTCCCGAGTTAGGATTGATATCAACCTCAAAATGGAATCCTCATTCCTGGTGAATCCAACACCCCCACGGGGCTCTGCGGCTCCCAGAGTGTCCAAAGACCTCGTGGCTTTTCTGTAGTACTTTTTCTCCTTCAAACCTGAGGCTTTGTTTGGTCCTTCAAATATATACCACTGCCAGATGCCAGCTGTGTTCTGGAACGGGTCTTTGCAAGAGCAGTCACTCCTTCCATCCCCACTTGGCCCTTGTGACGACAGAGAAATTGCCTGAGTAGCCAGAGATCGGCTTTGGAAACCTAAACCTGATGGAATGAAACCTGGCTGAGGTACTCAATGACTCCTTTTTTGCCTGATCATCCCTGAGAAGTGCTCCAGCTACACCACCAGACTTGCAGAAGGCAAAGGCAGGGACTGGCACAGGTTACCCAGAGAATCTGTGGCTGTTCCATCCCTGGAAGAGTCCAAGGCCTGGTTGAACAGGGCTTGGAGCAACCTGAACCTGCCCATGGCAGGGGGTGGAATGAGATGATCACTAAGGTCCCTTTAACCCAAGCCGTTCTGGGATTCCGGATTTTTTTTTCTAGGATTTCCTAGGATTCTTGGATTCATTAACAACTTGGGCACAGGACTTGAAGGGACACTGAGCAAGTTTGCCAGTGACAGTAAATTGGGAGGAGCCGTCAACTCCCTCAAAGGCTGGGAAACCCCACAGGGAGACCTTGACAAATGAGAGGGCTGGGCAATCACCGACAGGTTGGGAATGAGAGGCTGGAGAGCAGTGCTGGGAAAGGGCCCTGGGGGTGCTGGTGGGTGCCAGTTGGCCCTGAGTCAGCAGTGCCCTGGCAGCCAGGAGGGCCAACCCTGTCCTGGGGGGCATCAGGGAGGGGATTGTCCCACTCTGCTCTGCCCTGGGGCGGCCTCACCTCCAAGATTGGGGCAGTTTGGGGGGACACAATATAAAAAAGACATTGAGCCATTAGAGATCATCTAAAGGAGGGCAATGAGGATGGGGAAGGGCCTTGAGGGGAAGGCGTGTGAGGACATTGAGGGTACTTGTTGTGTTCAACTGGAGAAGAGGAGACTGAGGGGAGACCTCACTGGGGTCCAGTCTCTTCACTCTTGTGGCCAGTGACAGGAGTCAAGGCAGTGGCTGTAGCTGAGTCAGGGGAGGTTTAAATTGGAAAGCAGGAAAATGTTTTTCACCCAGAGGGTGGTTGGGCACTGGAAACAGCTCCCCAGGGCAGCGGTCACAGCAACAAGCCTGTCTGAGCTCAAGAAGCATTTGAACAACGCTCTCAGGGATGGGGTGGGATTGTTGAGGGATCCTGTGCAGGGCCAGGGACTTGATGTCCTTATGGGGCCCTTCCAACTCATCATATTCCATGGTTCTGTGATTCTGTGTCCTTTGGTGGGTTCGACCTTGGTTGGCTGCCAGATGTGTATTATTACTGATTTAAAATCGAGTCAGTGCCCTGGGTGATTCACCAGTACCAGGTCATCTCCATCTCCTCATCCTGCCTGCAACACCAGAGCATTTTTTCAGGAGGAATCTATTCTCCACCAAAGCTCACATACTGACAGGATCTGCAGCAACATAACACAGGGCAGGTCTGTGCCACCAGGGTAGGAGACCTCTCCCCATGCTTAGCTTTGCTGGTGGAAGTTCTAGGCTGGGTGGAAGGAAGGCACAGTCCCAGGGTGTGTACCCAGGGACCCAGGAGCTATCCCAGATGATGGGGAATTGGAAAGGGGGTTAATGTTCTCATACTGGTTCCTTGGGTCCCTCAGGCCTCTGGAGGTGTCCTGGTCTCAGCACACAAGGAACAGGCTCTACAGATCAGTCTCTGGACACCCTGACCAACAGGAAAGGAGGGAGCTGGGGCCCAGCACAGCTTTCCTCTGGGGACACCCTGCCAGGAGGTGCCAGGCTTTTTTTCACAGAGGGATCCACACTGGTGCATGCTGAGAACAACATTCCTGTTGGTGTATGAGAGTCAGGAAACCAGCTGGCAGCCTCAAGAGCAGAGCTTCTGGAAACAACCCAGTGGGGAAGGTGAAGAAAGTGAGGAAGGGAGAAGATTTGTTCTTATCTTGCCTGAAACATTCCCTCTCTGGATCTTCCCTCTCTGGCAGTGAATCATTTTGGTTCCTCAGCCAACAGCCCACGGAACCTTTTCAAAGAGGACACCCTAAGGGGGGATCCTGCAGATGATCATGCGGAAGAATCACCCTCTGAGCTTTCTTTCTGCAGATACAAATTTCTAGCTGAAATGTAGACAACCAAGTGCAGAAGATGGGAGCATGTTAACTAAGCAGGTTAGTGCAGACCCTCTGTCTGCACTTAGTGATCATCTACCTTCCCACCCCTCTCAGGAACAAGATATCTCTTTTCTTCAGGTGCCTCATTCTCTTTGCCTCTTTCTGTTTCTCCCTATTCTGTGTCTCCTTCTGACACACCCCAGTTTCCTACAAACACAAAACTCTGCCTGTCACTCCAGAAAGCTTCACTGCTAACACGGGCACTTCCACTCCCTCAGAAAGGAAAACTCAACTAAAACTTCACTGCATTTCCACATCTAACAAAATTAGCAAGGTTTAGGTTTGTCTTATCTTATCTTTTGGTAAAATCCTGACATTTACAGTATAATTTAATAGGGCATGGCCCCAAGGTTTTTGTGTTTGAACTGAAGGAATTATATTTATTCCAATTAAGAGGAAAAATGAGACTACAGAATTGTTAAGATAAGTCCACGTTGGGGGTGTGATGCCATCGTCATTGCCCTGGATATCTATTGCTATTACACTGCAGTAAATGGGTCCTGCAGCTCTTAATGGGGCTGTGCTGGCATTTAAATGATGATAATTAATTGTCAGTTCTAGAGGTAATTTGTCATTTTTCCAAATTACCTCTGACTCCCAAAGTTCCTTCTCATGCAGCATCAGCAGTCGTGTGCTGTGGTGCATACAGGGAGTGCTGGTGCTTCTTGGAGAACACAAACTGCAGCCTCCCAGTTTTTATCAGGTCAGCACCTGAACCAAAGGACCACACAGTGTCACGGGCAGTAGCCAGGTTCAGTTCTTCAGAACATCAAAGCTCCAGATGTTTTCACTGTGGTCTTCAACTGCAGCTTCTCACCCTGCAGCCATAAATGAACCCGGGTGGTTTGGCACCGAGCTCCTGCTCTGTTCACTCCAGTGGTTTTAACTCTTTGCAGTCCAGGTTGTACACTCACCTTCTCAGCTGTGCTAATACTGATATTGGTGCTCCTATATCAATTAGAAATGTCATTAATTGTTGATGAACACTGACTAGAATCAGAATATACAAGCCATTATGATCTATCCATTGATAGGCTTCCACTCAGCTGACCAACAGGCCCAGTTACCCTCCAGGCATTATTTGGTCTTTGATCTTGAATTTTGGAAAGAGAAAGAGTTATCAGCCCCTCCTGGAGCCGGTGATGGTGACGAATGATTGGAGTCTCTGATTGCTGTTGCTGTGACTCTGACCTGTATTAATCCGACTCTGGATGGCCCCAGCAGGCTGTCTCAGAATTGCAACTCCTGGAATGCCCAATGCTAATGCTTAATTATATAACTCTCTCCACCTCTGAGTTCTGTGTGGGCATTCAACGGTTCCCAAGAACTATGAATTTGCCTGACATTACAACCTGTGTTTCTGGTTTCACCGGGTAGATCACTCCATTCCACCTCTCGCCCATGATTTTTGGTGTCATACATTCATGGGTCCCAGGTGGGGAGATTTCAGGGCATTAGGGCTTCTTCCTGATCCTCAGCAATTTCCATTCCTGTCACCAGGAATGGAAATGGATTTGTTTCCATAGGAGACAACACAATCATGGAATTATGGGATCATAGAACAGCTTGGGTTGGAAAGGATGCTCGCTGAAATTACTCTTTGGGTGCCTGACTCAATCACGTGTCCTCACGTGTGGTTTGAGTCTCTGTCTCAAGCATCATGTTCTCAGATGCAGTTGGGATCTGTGGCTCAGTCATGGCACTCCTGGGGGTGGTTTGGGTCCCTGCCTTAACCACAGTGCCCTGACAGAACCAAATCATGACAGAACTGAGTCATGGCTCTTACAGGCACGGGTCAAGCCCCAACAAGGTGCAGAGAGCTGTTGGTTTTCACCTGGGCAGGATTTCATTGTTCAAGTGTAAAATCCCAGGCTGTGGGAGGTGGTAACTGCTCTGGGCACTTGCCCAAACCCTTTCACACACCCTGTCACCCAGGCACTGCCACCTCAGGCCACCTTTCACTCTTGCCTCGTCCAAAAGTTGTCCCCTCTCACACCAGGATGACACTGGATCGCACAAACCTGACAATAAGCCAAAGGTGTTAATTAGCACAGCTGTTGATTAATTAGCACAGCTCAGGAGAGCCTAAATAAGAACTTGAGGAGCCTGAAAAACAAAAGAACCTATTTCACTCACAGATGGAAGGGGGATGTGTGTTCCCTCATCCTCCCCACTAGACAGCTTCCCCAGCAAGGGTGTCACTGCCAGGGCAAAGCACCCCATTCTGTCAGTGTTCTCAAGATCATTTTGGATGTCAGAGCATCTGTCACAGGTTTGACTCATAACAATTTCAATAAAGATCTGAGCTGTGCGTAAGGCAGCTAATGTGGAGCCCTTACTCAGGCCAGTGACGAGAGGTGTTATTATCTTTACCATCCCACTGGAGACATCTGCAAGGAGTCAGTCTCACAAACCTCCCTTTCATGTTATAAAGGAGCAGAAGCAGTGTTCCAGGATGCAGCCTGTCTGAGCTGATTGAGACTTTTTGAGACCTTTATTTAGGGATATAAATTCTAAATAGGAAGGAATTGATTCCCCTGACCTCCAGAGCAGGTGTCCTCACCTGAGATATTTATCTTTGCTCCACAGGTCATCAGTGGAGAGAAATGGGCAATACAGACCTTAGTTCACCTCCTCCAAAAGTTACTGTACAGGTCAGCTGAGCCAAGCTTTAGACAGATCAATTTTTCTCCCACTGGTGCTCAAGGGAGCTTAAATAGGTAAGGTAAAGGGAGGTAAATATTCCATCTCTTGTGAAGGCACCTTGATCCACTGAATTTGCAACATCAGAATGTCCTGACTTTACCAGAAACCAAAAGGCAAAGGCTCAGACAAAAGGAGACAGAAAGAAATGCCACTGTCTTGAGAGCTGATTAAAATCCTCCTGTTTACCAGCTCCTGTGCCAATAAAAACAAACAAACCAACAAAACTGGAAAAGCTCCCTGTTTAGCCACAAGGGAATGACTTGCCTTCTAGTTCTTAATGAGTGGTGAAAAACATTGCACACTTCAGTAGTGGCAGGGCCACGTGAATCCTTTAGGCCTCCT
>NW_020958432.1:9622-14109 GCF_003031625.1 Empidonax traillii | reverse complement strand
TGGGGGGGAAGAACCTTGCCCTGAGATCCACCCTGAGCCTGCCCTGACACAGCTCCAGCCATTCCCTGGGGGCTGTCCCTGCTCCCCCCAGAGCAGAGCTCAGTCCTGCCCCTCCTCTGCCCCTGCCCAGGCAGTTGGAACTGCACTGAGCTCTCCCCTCAGTCTCCTCTGCTCCAGCTGAACACACCAAGTGCCCTCAACCACTCCTTTTTCGGCCTTTCCAGCCCCTTCACCATCCTCACATCCCTCCTTTGGTTGCTCTCTAACAGCTTTAGACCTTTCTTACCCTGTGGTGCCCAAAACTGGCCCTCCAAGCCACTTGTAGGACAGAAACAACCTCAGGGGCTCCTGGGCCAGCCTGGGATTGTGTCACTGCACAGGTGGAGAATTCCAGGCCCAAAGGGAGGGCTCGAGCTGCAGGTGCTCAGCAGGAGAGCCAGGAATAGTGCCCAGGAGGCAATTCAGTCCCTGGAGGGGGAGAAATGTGGGCACGGTTAACATGGCAAATAAAAACTGATCCCTCTGAAATAAGCATGACCCATAAAATACATAAACATGCCCCAGCCATAAACAGCATTTGCTATTTACAGCATCAGAGCATGAGGATATTTGCCAGCTATTTGCAGCTTAAAGGATAAACAGCAGTTCCTTTGATCCTGGGCTGTTGGAAGGGTTATATTTAAAGCCATTCATGTCTCCCCAACCCTTCACCCTTTACATCATTTGTTTTATGAAGGGCTGGAAATGCCACATTCCAGGTTCCAGGGGTGCAGAAAATACCCTTTGTGGCAATGAAACAGGTTGGGATGGACCCCCCACCCCGTGCCAAACCAAAATAGAAACACCTTGGGGATAAAATACAACAACTGGAGCTTGGACTAAAAGGCACCTTTTTGTCCCCATTTCCCTGAGAATGGTGGAAAATGGAGCTGGGAATGCAGCTCAGGAACACTCACCTGGGAACATCAAAGGGAGCCTGAAACGGGCAAAAAATGAGGGAGAATTTTGCTAAGACTTGGGGTTTTCTGGTGGTTGGAGGGCAGGGGAGCTCTGTTTACTACAATCAACAGCTTTGTTTGGAAGGAAATAAAAAAATCAACTACTCAGAATTTGACTCCTTGTCCTTCCCAACCTTCCTCTTGCTCTGCTGCCTCAAGCAGAGGGGCTCAGCCACCCTCCAGAGCCCTTCTGGAAGGGTTTATGGGCTTTTTTTAAAAAGGAATAAAGGAAAACACAATATTTTAAAAAGCTTGGAAAAGACCCCTAAGATCATCAAGTCCAACCAGCCATCCACCATCACCACGTTCATCACTGAAGCACGTCCTGAAGTGCCACATCCCCGTGGTTTTGGAACACTTGCAGGGATGGAGACTCCACCACTGCCCTGGGCAGCTGTGCCAATGTGTGACCACCCTTTCCAAGAAGGCATTTTTCTTAATATCCAATCTAAACCTCCCCTGGCACGACTTGAGGTGATTCCCTCTCATCCTGACTCGTGCTTGAGCTCTATGGGCAGTCTGGAAACATCTTGAGCTCCCTGAATTTTGATTTTTCTTTTTTTTATTCCCCCCGCCCCCCCCTTCAAAAACCTTCCCATTCTTCTGGGTCATTTCCATGGAAGCCCCTCAGGGTTTTGGTTGGTTTGTTGCAGTGTGAGATTTCCACTGAGATTTTAAATGTAATCCCGAGGTGTTTATTGGAAATATGTAAATACAGAAGTGTTTAAAATAAAACAGGTTTAAAATAAAAACGTGAGCCCAACAAACTCCACGAGGAAAATGCCAAACCCAAACCAAGGAGCTGAAAATAAAATGTCGTTTTTCTTGGCTTTGCCCATCTGATCAATATTCCTGTGCAGTGTTTTGCATACAGTGATAAAGAATCCGCATTTAGAGAGTTTTATGCCGTCAGACTTGCTTGTCTGATGGCAAATGACAAGTTACCACCTTCCCCCAGCTCTAATATTGGCTGGGTTAAGATGTGCTTGGGTTTTTTTAGTACTTTCAGGACTTAAACTGGGCTTTGCTCTTTCCTGGCAGATTCCACACTTCAAAGAGCGAATTTTGTCCTCAGGGTTTTCCAGACCAGGCAAAGGTTGTCAGTAAAATGAAGGATCCAAAGGAAGGTGCAGCACAGTGAGCAAACCGTGAGTTACTTTGGGGCATCAGCCAGAGCTTTGAGGACCAGCCAGGGAAGGAAAACCAAACCCCTCTGTCTTGACTGGGTGCAGAGGAAGGTGTTGGTCCTGCTGGGGAGGACAAGCTGCATGTCCTGACCCCACCTTGGAATTGTTAAGGTTGGGAAAGACCTCTGAGCTCAAGTCCAACTGTCAAGCCAGCACCACCACCATGTTCACCGCTAAACCACGTCCTCCAGTGCCACATCCACACCTTTTTGGACACCTGCAGGGATGGGGACTCCAGCACTTCCCTGAGCAGCCTGTTCTGGTGCTTTACAGCCCCTTCCCTCAAGAAATGTTCCCAATATCCAACCTGAGCCTCCCCTGGAGCATCTTGAGGCCGTTCCCTCTCCTCCTGTCCCTGTTCCCTGGGAGCAGAGCCTGACCCCCCCCGGCTCCCCCCTCCTGTCAGGGATTGCAGAGCCAGAAGGTCCCCCCTGAGCCTCCTTTTCTCCAGGCTGAGCCCCCCCAGCTCCCTCAGCTGCTCCTGCTGCTCCAGCCCCTTCCCTGGACACCTCCAGCCCCTCCACGTCCTTCTTGTCATGAGGGGCCCAAAACTGACCCCAGGATTCGAGGTGTGGCCCCACCAGGAGAGTCTGAAACCTTTGACTTCAGCAGGAACAAGGTGGGACCAGGATCTTCTGGCAGAAGGGAAGAAAGAGAAGATTTGGTGTTTAAAACCAGTAGTTTTTAAATCAGGAGACAAGGCTGTGTTGGAGGAGAGGCAAACCCTCGGTGTGCCCCCCAAGAGCCGCTCTGCCACTCTGGGGCCAGCACTGGCCATTAATGGTTTGCCTGTTTTATGTTGCAGCCAGGCTGGGGGAAGAGCTTTTAAATGCATATTTTCCTCTTGAAAATATCAAACCCAGTGTTTTCATTTTCGGGGGCCTGGGGGGAAAAAAAAATTTTATGTTTCATATTTTCCAAATAAACAGTGCTTTTACAGAGGCAGAAATGCAGACCCTGAGCACCCAGCACACCTTTGCCCCTCACAGTATTTTCAAAGCTTTAATGTTGCTTGTGTGCCACAAGCCCTGCTAGTGAAAATATTCACCTGAAATGTATTTATCTTCCTTTTGCTAATTAACAGCAAAATGACACAGAGGAACTCTATATTTTCCTCGGCAAGAACAGCCATAGAGGCTTCATTTATGGAGGGCTCTGAATGATCCCTATTCATGGCAAGGAAGTACTGTCTGCACCAAGAGATCCTTGTCTGCAGGGCAGAGTGACAGAGCAAACTCATCATGGACAGTTCTGGGGCAAATCTTCCCAAATTTTAGGCCCTTGTTTCACTTTGTTCCCTGGTAGCTGGAAATGTAGGGGTGTAGGTGTTCTGCATATCTGGGGAGAAAATGTAGCTCTGTGAAGAAAAACACACAGGGATAGCAGTGAGTAAAGTGTATATATATATATATTTATATGGATTTATATATATTAGCACTCATCAAAATCCATGGTTTTATAAACACATCCATGAAAGGCTTGAATAGAGGAGTCATGTGCCTGTATGTGTGCCTGCATGTAAATATACATCGTTATTTTTATACATATATATAAAAATATAAACACATCAGTGTAATCACATTCATCACAGACTGGTCGGGGTTGGAAGGGACTTTGAAAGGTAATTCCAACCCCTCTGCCAGGGGCAGGGACATCTTCCACTGGCCCAGCTTGCTCCAACCTGGCCTTGGACACTTCCAGGGATCCAGGGGCAGCCACAGCTTCTCTGGGCAACCTGTGCCAGGGCCTGCCCAACCTCACAGCCAGGAATTCCTTCCCAATATCCCATCTAACCCTGTTTTCCTTCAGTGTGAAGCCATTCCCCCTTGTCCTGGCTCTCCAAGCCCTTCTAAAATTTCCCTCCATCTTCCTTGTAGCTCCTTCAGGCCCTGCAAGGCCACGCTGAGGTCACCTTGGAGCTTCTCTTGTCTTCTCAACAATCCCAATTCTCCCAGCCCTTCCTTCCAGCAGAGCTTCCCCATCCCTCCTCTGGAACATTCGCTCCTTCTGGGCTAAAAATTTTCCATGCAGAGCTGGTTGAAAGGCTGTGATTGATGGTTTGTACCTGGGAAGGCCGTGGGACAAAGCCATGCTGGTTTTGCATGAGGACCTCGCCATCTTTCAATATTTTAATGAACACTTTGAATGTTGTTGAAAGAGTTCAGAGCAGCCTGGCAGCTGCACTAAGGACAGGTCCTTTTTTTCCCTAATCAAAGAGCTTTTCTCCACGGGAGCTCTTGGGCTCTGTTGAAGAGCTTTTGGAGTAAAGAGAGGCTTTGGATAAGGGAAGAGAAACTGGGCT
>NW_020958432.1:6030-9492 GCF_003031625.1 Empidonax traillii | reverse complement strand
AATATTTTAATGAACACTTTGAATGTTGTTGAAAGAGTTCAGAGCAGCCTGGCAGCTGCACTAAGGACAGGTCCTTTTTTTCCCTAATCAAAGAGCTTTTCTCCACGGGAGCTCTTGGGCTCTGTTGAAGAGCTTTTGGAGTAAAGAGAGGCTTTGGATAAGGGAAGAGAAACTGGGCTTTGAGTTAAAGGTGGTTTGCCTGGCACTGCAGTAACACAACTCAGATTAAATGGCTGATTGATCCAAGGGTGTGTGGCTGGAAAGGTGAGCAAAGACTAATCCATAAGAGAAGGGCTTTAATCAGCTGATGGTGTAAAACAGTAGTTAAAAAGAAGAAAACAGATGCACTGCTTTGTGTCCAACCCATCATTAAATTCCTCTTACCCTGGTACCAAATCTCCCTGCTGCTCTCCCTCAAAGAAAACACTGGATTTCGGCTCAACTTGCAGCATCACCAGTCTTATTTGTTAACTCTGATTATTGGCTTTTTGTGGCAGGAGCTGCATCTCCCTCCTGTGTACAGACCTGAACGCTGCACTGGCAAACTAAATGCAGCTCCTGATCTGTTTGTCTGTCCCGAGTTCCCTCCTCATTTATCCAGTTTGGGCTCCAAAGTCCTTTCCCCTCCCTGCTCTGCTGCACAGGGGCACAACCTCACAGAGAAGGAACTGTTCCCTGCAGGAAGAAACTTATTCTGCATCCCACACTTTCTCCTGTGCCTGCCCAAGCCTTCCTCTCGTCTTCCTCTTCCTCTGCCCCCTGAGCATTCCCCCTCAAACCAAGCCAAGCCCCCCGATCCCACAGGCTGGTTTCCAGCACGTGTGGGGGACTGAGAGGTGGTTTGTGTGATGCTGATCCCATTCCCCTCCCTTCCCTGGGCTTTGCCAGAGGAAGGACACGAGCCTGACATGCCACAGCCCGTGGCACAGCCCAGGGTTTGTGGCCAGGAGCTGCTGATTGACGGGTGAACCCCAGTTCCCCGGGGCTGGGCTCACTGGTGCCACTGTTATGGTCCCAGATTCCCCACATACCATCCCGCTGCGGCTCTTTTATAGCTTCCCATCCCCTTCCAGCAGCAATGAAGCCATTGTGGAGGGATGGGGGCAGGCAGGGCTGGACATCCTCCCCCCTCCCCACCTTCGGGCAGGGTTTTCTCCCTTGTCCCTCTCCCCTCGGAGCCCCCCCCGGCGCTTCACACGTGTCAGGGGCTGGCTCGATGCCTCCCCGATGAAGGGCAGGTTAATACCTCTGGGCCAAGGCTCCTGCTCTCCACTCCCCATCCCGCCTCCAGCTCCTCCACAGCCATGGACAGGATTTTCTGTGCCTTGCTGCTCTCTTTACAGCTCCTCCTGCAGAGCTACAACGTGTGCGGGGCCCCTCCGCAGCCCAGAGGTGAGTGGGGAGTGGGTTCCATCCTCAGGCTCTGCCACTTGTCCCGGCACTGGCAAGGAGGAGAAGGGAGAGGGGACACCCAACATCAGCCAGGGAAGCGAAGGAGCTTTCCCAGCTGTGCTCCCAAGGCAGCAGGAGCTGGAGCTGGGTTTGCCTCTGGCTGTTAGCACGACTTTGGTGCGTGCCGAGGGACAGCGAGGTGGCACCAGGTCATCTCCAGTCCCCCTGGTCCTGGGCTGGAGAAGGCCCAGGTGGGAGAAGGGCTGTCCTCTGCCTCCCAAAACTTCTCCTGTGCCTTCCAAAACTGCTTCTCTCCCCAGCTCTGCGAGGGCTGGGCCGGCCAGGGGCTGGAGGAGGAGTTGGCCAGACCCCCCCCTGCTCAGTCGGGTTCACCTCCCCGGGCAGGAAGGGCTGGATGAGGTGGATGAGGTTGATGAGAGCAGGACTTTCCTATGTTTTCCTTCATCCTGAGCAAAATCCTGCTCTGTTTGACTTTCCAAGTGGGGGTGTAGGGCGGCCAGGAGGGAGGGGAGCTGCCTGCTCTGTAGCTTGCACGGTTCTAATTCCCAATTCATGTCAGCAAGTGCTGGACACCCAGGGAAGGGCTGGAGGGTCTGGTCCTGGGGAGCATCTTCCAGGGGCTCCAGGGAGCCTGGAGAACTCACTGCCAGAGAAGCAGCCAAGGCCAAACTTACTTTTGGGTATTAAAAACGTCTGAAATGGTCTTGTGATGATGCACAGTGCACATTTACGGGCAGGCTGAGGGTTGTAAGGCAGGTGTGACAGGGACTTCAGTGTTATCTGCAGCTCAGGGAGGGACATTTCTGCTACACTGACCCGTTTCTCCTCAGCAATTTGGGAAGGGAGAGTTATCTTTGCAGTGCTACTGAAGTCAGGAAATTAAACAGAGCAGTCATTCAGCTCAGCCCTTCTGCCCCTGCTAAAATAAACACCTTTTAGGTCTGGGTTACTCAGCAGCTTTCCTGCTCGTTTAATGAATATGGCAAAGATGCCCTGAAAGATATTTTCTGCTAAATCAGGGCGTAAAGTTCAGCTATTCCTGCGTAATTCCTAGTGTGGATGTCCTTAAAAATAGAAGGAGATTTTATTTTTGGTTTAATTCGAATTTTAAATAAACTATGCTGAGTCAAGGTGTCAATCAGAGCAAGTGTCCTGTCTGTCACCTCCTGGAAATAATCAAGGCCTGTGACCAGATAGGCTGAAATCCCACCTGATATCTCTTCTTTTCCCTTCATTTCTCTGAAATATATTTTGGTCTCATAAAAAGAGGTTGAAAATGTTATTTAGGACAAAATCACAGAGCTTTCATGCAAAAAGAAATAGATATATATCAAAATTTCTACTGTTCCTAAGGGGGGGAAAAAATAACTTTTCCTCCTTGATTTGTCAGTAAATCCAGAGGGGATTCATCATCTACACGGGGCAAAGGGGAATCTGGGCTTTATTTCTGGAGGAACTGATTGCAAAACTTGGGAGCCTTTCCCTGTCCCTTCATTTCTCACCTGGAAAATGGGCACAACCAACCCCTGGGAAAGGGATTTCCGACGCTGCCAAGTGAATTTTTCCTTCCCGTGCGACGAATCAGGGTGGGAAAAATGAAAGTCATCCATAAGGGAAAAGGTTATATTGCATTTTGGAGGAAATTAGAGCAGCTGACAGAGTGACCACTGCCTGCTTCCCTTCTTTAGCATCTTTAGCAAGATCTTTCCAGGAGCCAGAGGCGGATTCAGCATTAGTGTCTCTCAGGAAACAAACTTGATTATATTCTTTATGGATATTTATTTTTATCTGCCTGAAAGACTGAAAGCTCCATTAGATTTCACACCCAGGGCTCGCTATAATATTTATGTCATCATTTGGAACGGATTTGTTGGCCCAAAAGCTCCCATTTAAAAATCTGTCCACAGAAATGTCCTTTATGGGATAACTGATGTAGTGCCTGGCTGCAGAAATCAAATATTAACAGAGCATTTGATGCCCTGATAGA
Organism: Empidonax traillii; assembly: GCF_003031625.1. Lineage (NCBI taxonomy): Eukaryota > Metazoa > Chordata > Aves > Passeriformes > Tyrannidae > Empidonax > Empidonax traillii. The sequence continues at coordinate 6,092 of NW_020958432.1, read as the reverse complement.
GACAGGGTAAATGATGGGAAAAAATGGAAAGAAGGGGATGCTGTAGATCTGGTGGAGGGTGG
>NW_020958432.1:4547-5635 GCF_003031625.1 Empidonax traillii | reverse complement strand
TTGGCCCAAAAGCTCCCATTTAAAAATCTGTCCACAGAAATGTCCTTTATGGGATAACTGATGTAGTGCCTGGCTGCAGAAATCAAATATTAACAGAGCATTTGATGCCCTGATAGAGACAGGGTAAATGATGGGAAAAAATGGAAAGAAGGGGATGCTGTAGATCTGGTGGAGGGTGGGGGGGGGGGGGAAATGGGACAATTCATTTAGAAAACCATAAAAAATATCGGCCCTTTTTTTTTATGTTTCGCCACAGTTGAAAATGAGGATGGAAAACAGCACGAAAATGGGAAATTAAAGAAATAATAATAACAATCACTCAGCTTGTTGCACTGCTAATGCTTCCTGTTCCTACCAGCTCCTTTCCACGGTGGATAGTTGTGGGGTTGGAGAGATTAACTGTCAGTTAGGTGGGTTTACAGCTCTGTGTTGTCTTCTCCCTCCCCAGCTCACAGACACAAACCTGTGCTGTGTTACAGCAGTTTATTGTCAATGTCATTGACTGAAAAACAGGAGTTTTTCATGTCGAGGTGGTTGATTAATCTGGGGTTTTGGTGCTCAGCTGAACCTGAGCTGCTGAGGGTGGTGCCCGGTTCTGGTCACGCTTGATGGAGTTCCCATCTCGTTAACTAACAGCCATGTGGATGGAGGTGTCTGGAATTCCATAACCCCTTCCCAGGCTTCGTTTGGTGCATAAAGGCAGGCTCAGCTTTCTCCTGGGATGGGGCAACCCTGGCTGTTCATGAAGACTGGGAATGAGAGGCTGGAAAGCAGGGCTGGGAAAGGGGCCCTGGGGGGTGGCAGTTGTAAGGAAGAGATTGAGCCATTGGAGAGTGTCCAAAGGAGGGAATGAGGATGGGGAAGGGCCTGGATTTGAAGGCGTGTGAGGACACTGAGGACACTTGGTGTGTTCAGCTGGAGCAGAGGAGACTGAGGGGAGAGCTCAGTGCAGTTCCAAGTGCCTGGGCAGGGGCAGAGGAGGGGCAGGACTGAGCTCTGCTCTGGGGGGAGCAGGGACAGCCCCCAGGGAATGGCTGGAGCTGTGTCAGGGCAGGCTCAGGGTGGATCTCAGGGCAAGGTTCTTCCCC
>NW_020958432.1:0-3492 GCF_003031625.1 Empidonax traillii | reverse complement strand
TCAAAGGATTGAAGCTTCCAGCTCCTCTCTGCCCAGCCACTGCTCCACCAAGGCCACTCTTTCCCTTTCATTTTTCTCCTCCCCCTTGCCCCGTCCCAGGCACCCTGTGCAGGACCAAGCCCACCGACCTGGTGTTCATCATCGACAGCTCGCGCAGCGTCCGCCCGCACGAGTTCGAGAAGATCAAAGTCTTCGTGTCCCGGGTGATCGAGGGGCTGGACGTGGGGCCCAACTCCACCAGGGTGGGCGTCATCAACTACGCCAGCGCTGTCAAGAACGAGTTCTCCCTCAAGACCCACCACACCAAGGCTGGGCTCCTGCAGGCCGTGAGGAGGATCGAGCCGCTCTCCACGGGCACCATGACCGGCCTGGCCATCCAGTTCGCCATCAGCAGGGCCTTTAGTGACTCAGAAGGGGGCAGGGCCAGGTCTCCCAACTTCAACAAGGTGAGCGAATTCAAATTTGCTACCCGTGATGTAACACAAGCTTGGGCTCTGGGAAGTGTAGGAGTTCCAAAGAAAGATTGTGCAGATGACAATGGACCAGATGAGGGCTGTCTTGAGCCACATAATTCCACTTGGGGGTTAATTGGCAGAGGTGGGAATCTCTGGGAGGTGCAAACCTCTCAATTCTTCTTGAAAACAAAGCTCAGCTTTGAGGCTTAGAGAAAAAAAAAATAAATAAAAAAAAATCCCAAATGTTTCAATGCAAGGAATCATTTCTCTCCTTGAGCATTGAAAGGCAAAAGAGACATTTACCTCTCACTACTTCCAAAACAACCTTGTAAAAAGATTATTTCTCATCTCATTCTATTGTTGTTCCAACGTTTAGAAGGGGCTAGAATTACTTCTAGAATTAACCTCTGCTTTTACTCCTGACTCATCCTGACACCTCACACACAGCACTGCCCATCCCTGCAGACTGAAGAGACATTTTCACTGAGCTGTCCATGAAAATGCTGGATTTCCACCTAAGGAATCTCTTCCACACCATTAAATAACCCTTTTCCTTGTGCACTGCTCTTGTCTGCTCTGCTGCCAGACAACCCACCCAACAGGCTCTCCCCACCCTTGCTCTTCCCTGTCATCCCAATCTCTGTGTGGGCAGTGGCACAAAGAACTCCAAAGCTGCTTTATCTCCTTGAAATCTTCTTTCCTGTGGACACCTAAAAAAAAAAAGCAGAAGAATAGCAGTGGGTTTTTTTGAATGATTTCTCTTAGGCATTAAAACAAAGAAAAAAAGAAAATCACCTTATTTTCCCCTCTTTCCTTCTGCTCTGGAGCTGATCCAAGAGAATCCCAGAAAGGCTGGGCTTGGAAAGGGATCTCTGGAGGTCACACTGACCCTGTGCCCAAGCGGGGCCACCCAGAGCTGGTTGCACCAGACCATGCCCAGATGGCTCTTGGATATTTCCAAGGTGGAAAAACTCCACAGCCATTTGCACTTCTGGCTTCCCTGGTTATTTTGGCTTCTTTTTGTTTGTTTGTTTGTTTGTTTGTTTGTTGTTTGTGTTTTGTTTTGGATTTTTGTTTGTTTGGTTGTTTTGTTTTGTTTTTGTTTTTTCCCATTTTGCCTTGAAATCTCCAGCAAGTTTTTCCCTCCTGTGACACTCATGGTGACCCCACCACCCGCCTGGCAGGATGAAACAGGTCCTGCAGAGATTTAGGGAAGCTTCCAGAAGCCCTGGCCACGGTCCTTGCTCCTTCCCACTGCAGAAACCCGGCAAGGACCTTGCGAAAATCCTGCTTTTCAACCACGTGGCTTTGACACCGGTCAAAACATCACATGTTCAGGGAGGTTTTGTTGTGCTTTGTGCAGCAAATGTCACCCCAGGGCAGGGAAAAGCACTGTTTGTTTGTGTAGGAGCTCAGGGAGAAGCCTGTTCAGACCTTTCTCAAAACCCACGAGGTGCCCAATTACTTTGATTTTTTTTTCTTTTCTTTTTTTTTCTTTTTTTTTGAGGGCAGAGCAACCAACAAATTGCCAAATCGCTGAGCAAATCAAGCGGTTTATTTGACTTTCTGCCCAATTCTCCTTTCAGTGCTGGTAGAACATCGTGTTATAGAGGGGATAAGGAGGCATCACCCCCTCATCAGCTGCTGGATTGTCCCCACACACCAGCCCCGAGGTGGGAATATCTGGGGATGCCCAGGAATCCTCTGATGTCTCAGTTAACCAGGAATAAATTGTGCCCCCCTCCCATGGGGGGATTTCTGTGCCACATAACAAACACGAGAGGGATCCAGAAAGACAGGGTTTCACAGGCTGGTTAAAACGAGCCCAAGATTTGACCTCGAAAAGCAGAATTTCTGAGCTTCCTTAGGGCAGAACTGCAGCTCCTGCTCAGCTGAGCCAACAGAAAGGTTCAGCCTTTCTTAATTCCCCTCACACCACTCAGTCCAGCCTGGCAGAGCCTCTCCAGGCTGCTCCTTCCCTCCAACCTGTCTCCTGCTCTTTCCCAAACGAGGCACACAGCTTTTTAAATGAGACAAGGTCAGAACACACAGAGAGTGGCAGAGATCCTGTGACTGCAAATAATTTGGAGGTAGGTTTAAAAATAAAAATAAGAATAATAAAAAAAGGACATTTTTTTCACATTGACTCAGGCTGGCAAAGTGAATGTGGGAAAAAAAAATATGTGACGTGGGGGCAAAAAAAAAAAAAAAATCAGGATTTCCTGATTATTAGGATAACCAAACATGATCTCAAAATCATTTTATACCTGCTTTATTTCTTACACTCTCTCTGTATCACCTGGTCCTGGTTGTGGACCCAAACAGGCTGGCTGGACTTGGTGCTTGGTTCATTTTCTCCCCTGATTAATTCCTGATGCCAAATCCAGACTCTTTGCCCCACCCACCCCCGAAGTTTTGTTTTCCCCAGCAGCAGGTCAGAAAGCAAGGGGAATTTTGAGTCGATTTTCCCACGGGCACATCCTGAAGATCTTCCTTCCCCCCCCCCCCCCCCAACCCCACGCGGGTGCGGATGCTGCTCCCCAAACCACCCCCTGGGCCGTCCCTGGGGCTCAGCTTTAGGTGCTTTAGCCACGTGGAGATGGAAAGGAGCTCATTAAACCTGGCAACCCGCTTTATTTCGACAGAAACTAGCGGGGAGGGGGGAGACACCCACACCCACCCAAACCCCATCCGCCCGCTGTTGCCAAACCCTCCGCTCCCGTCACGGGAACGCGCCCTCGGGGCGCTGTTCTCGCAGCAGAGACTCGCGAATACATCTTGTTTCCTGTCAGGTTGGTTTGGAAAGGCTCTAATTGGCAGCTCCAATTAGGGAGGGTGTTGGCAGGAGGCAGAGCAGCCTGAGCGCTGAGCCGAGGGCTCTCTCTCCTGGCAGAAGGATCCACTTGCAGGGCTGGCTCTGACTCCAGTCCTCCCTTGACCCCTCATTCCCCTCTACAACACACGTTTACTGCTCCTCCTTGTTTTGGCCACAATTAGAAGAGAGAAAATTGAGTTTATTTCCTTCCCCCCCCCCCCC
>NW_020958431.1:5021-14117 GCF_003031625.1 Empidonax traillii | reverse complement strand
GAGTCACTCCCCTGCCGCGGGATCCATCCCGGCACGGATGCCGAGCTCCTCTCCCCGCTCCCATCCATCCGTGGAACCGGGGAGAGCCCCGGTCCTGAGGGAGGGACCTGCCAGGAGAAGGGGGACACGGGCTGGTCCCCACGCTGGGGCTCGCCCCCACCCTCACCCTGCCTCATCTTCCTCACTGAGGATGGACAGATGGATGGACAGACCCCCCTCCCCCCCAGCAGTTTGTACCCCCAGCACTTCATTCCCTGCTCCCCTGGGGGCCAGCGGGGAGTGGAGGGAGGGGGGGGACACGCAGGGCCGTGGAAGGAGCCCTCTCCTCCCAGAAGGAAGCGGCTCCTGCCAGGAATTCGAGGCATTACTCAGCTCCCGGCCGTGGATCAGCTGTTTGGCTGCTCCCAGCCTGTTTTTCATTAGCAAGGGGAGATTTTAGCACCGTGGAGCCGCCTCCTCCCTCCTGCCCGCGGCTCGGGGAGGGACTTGGAGAGCTTGGAACCCTACCTGGAAATTGGGATTCCTCGGAGAGCCCCAGCCCTAGCTGGGGAGCTGGGGGTGGTGCCAGGAGTGCTTTATCCCTAAGGATCCTCGACTCCACACCTGGATCCGGCCCTTTTCCATGGCAGGAATGACCTCCAGGCGGGTTCTTGGAGAGGTGGTGGCTCTGAGGGAGCTGGTGGTGGCTCCACACCTGTGGATCCGTCCCTATCCCACGGCAGGGATGAACTTGGAACTGTCCCAAAGGTTCATGGAGGGCAGGGGGGAGAGCAGGGGGTGCAGAGGGGTTTGGGGGTGTCCCAAAGTACTCCCACCCTCACAATCCTCCATCCAAACCCTGCCTTTGGGAAGGGCCTGGAATCCATTCCCCTTTATTAAAAGCGTCTTTGGGGGTCTGGAAAACGAAATAAATGTGACACAAACACCGAGTTCCCCCCTCCCTCCTTCCAGGCAGCCCCAGCTCGGGCACCACTGGAAGGGACGGGGATGGAGCGGGGTCAGGAGCGGCATCTCCCGGCAAAAATCCTCCGCATCCCATTCCCGCTGCTCCCACGCTCCCGAGGCTAAATCCGGCCTTTCCCATCTCCCCCCCTCGCAGCTGGACGAGATGCTCGTGCCTCCATCCCAGTGGGACATGCCCCGTCCCCTTCCCCTCCCCCCCTCCCCGTGATTCCTTCTGATCCCAGAGCGACAGGCAAACCACCCCCCGCTGTTTGTCTGGGGCGGGACCCTCCGGTTCTGGTGCTTTTCCCAGGAAAGCCGACGGTGCTTCCAGCAGGTGGGAGATGTGTCCCTGCTGATCCAGGGAGCGAACACCCCATCCTGCCCCGGGGAGGGTGGAAGATGGATGGGAGTTTTGCTCGTGCAAAGCTGGTCAGTAATAGGGTCGTCCTCATCCCCCCTCCAATGGTTTTGGGGTCTGGGGCGCTCAGGGTAGGAGGTGTTTTGGGATGAGCGGGATCAGCACTCCAAGAGTGTTGGATCATCCCCGGGACAGCACAAACAACCTCCAGCACCAGCAGAAAAACAGGGGCTGATGCATCTTGGCACGAGCTGCTGCACCTCCGCCCAGAGTCCCGCCCGGAGCGCCCCCGGGATCGCCGGGAAGCGGCTCCTCAGCCCCCCTGGAATCCTGCAGGGAGGGTGGGAATGGCACCTGCAGGGGCTGGAGAGAGCAAAAAAACCCCCATAAAAACCCTGCCGGGGGGAGCTGTGGCCCCAGAAAGTGGGGGATGCTCAGGGACCCCCCCAATGGGGTTGTTTTCCATGTGCTTGCAGGGGGAGGAGGCAGGATTGGGATTGGGATGCGGGATTGGGATTGGGATTGGGAGGCAGGATTGAGGTCTGGACACAGAACTGAGGTTTGGTGGCAGGATTGGGATGGGAATGCAGGATTGGAGATGGGATGTAGGATTGGGGTTTGGTGGCAGGATTGGGGATGGCATGCAGGATTGGGATTGCAAGGCAGGATTGGGATTGCAAGGCAGGATTGGGATTGTGAGGCAGGATTGGGATTGCAAGGCAGGATTGGGATTGTGAGGCAGGATTGGGATTGCAAGGCAGGATTGGGATTGTGAGGCAGGATTGGGATTGTGAGGCAGGATTGGGATTGCAAGGCAGGATTGGGATTGTGAGGCAGGATTGGGATTGCAAGGCAGGATTGGGATTGCGAGGCAGGATTGGGATTGCGAGGCAGGATTGGGGTCTGGAAGCAGGACTGCAGTTGGAATGCTGAGTGTCTCCAAGTCATGGAGAGACTCAGCAGCTCCCAGCATGATTCCTCACACCCAGAGGAATGCAGGGAACCCAGGATTTGGAAAGGTGCAAGTTTAGGAGCCGAGATGAGCCAGGCCAGGCCCAGCCCAGCACGGAGAGAGGAGATGGGGCTGATCTGGCCCCAAAGCCCTGGGGAAGGGTCTCCCCACAGCTCCCTGGCAGTGCCACAGGGTCAGTCTGCTCCTGCCACCCCCCCCCAGTGCTCCTAATTAAGGATAATCCACTGGAATTTCTTCCCGTGGCTGCTGCTTTCGCATCTGCGGGTCGAGCTGCATTTCCAAGGAACCGCAGGAGTTTTCCACCCTCCTTGGATCAGTGTGTGGTTCCCGCCCCAGCAGCCCCGGGCTCAGCCAGGCAACCACGTCCCCAGGGGTCTCCTGGGCTGCTGGAATTCCTGACGCCCCCCTGGTCCGGCTGTGCCCCCCCTGGGGCCAGCCCAGCTCCCCAGGATGGCACAGGAGGATCCTGATTCCCAGAAAACAGCCCTGGAGGGCACTCAGGATCAAAGGGGGGCTGCCCCCTGTCCTTCCAAGCCAAGCTGAGGCAGTGCCAAATCCCAGGGCTGGTGGCCCCGCTCCGTGGCCCCCTGGGATTGTCCCCAAGGAGTGGGGATCCCCGGGGTGTCCCCTGTGGAAAAGCAGGACCCGAGCTGGGCTCAGCGTCCTGGGGAGCGCCAGGTCAGCCCATGGGTGGGATAAATCCCCCTGGAGCCACTGCCTCTCACTCCCAGCGGGGTCCCTCGTGTTGTCCCCGTGTCCCCAGGCCCTTCCCAGGCCCCATCCCGGATCCAGCAGCGGCTCAGCCACATCTGGGGCCGATTTTCCTTGCAAAGCCACATCGGCCTCCGGGCCGGGGGGAAAAACCGCGCCGGGAAAGCCGGCGGGAGCGACGGCAGGAGCCCAGGGGCTGGCTCAGGATGTGGTGGCCTGACAGGGAGGAGAGTGGGGCTTGGGGGGGATGGGAAGGGGCCCCAAAAGCTGCCCCACCACCAGTCAGAGCCGGTCGTGGCCCCGGCGGGATTACCCGGAGCCAGAGGCATGTCCTGCGGCGCTCCATGACCTCACCACCACGTGCTCCGAGGGGGAAGGAAAGAGGAAATTTATCTCTTTTTATTTTTAAGAGTGACCTCTTTGCCCGAGCTCTCCCGAGAAGTGGGGGGTGAGAGAGGGTGGGCAGAGGGTGAGACCACTCACCCTTTCCACGGCACCCACACGTGTCCCAGGGTGAGGATGTCACTCCTGGACGTGATGGAGCTGTGTCCACCCCCCCTGAACCCCCCCTCTGCCTTGTCCCACCCTTGTCACCCACAGGGTGGTCACTCTGCACCCCTGGGAGCCGCCCACCCCACCCTGCACGTCCTGGGTGCCCGCGGGGAGCTGGGCTGGGAAACGGGAAGGGGAAGTTGTGCCGAGGGTCATAAACACATCAAACCCGCCTGCGGTTTCCTCAGGGGTGACATCTCCCTTCCATCTCCTGGCCCTGGTGACATCTCCCTTCCATCTCCCGGCCCTGGTGACATCCTCCTTCTATCTGACAGCCCTGGTGACATCCTCCTTCCAACCCTCGTGACACCCTCTTTCCTTCTCCTGGTCCTGGTGACATCTCCCTTTCTTCTGCCAGCGGTGGTGACATCCTCCATCTCCCAGCTTTGGTGACATCCTCCTTCCATCTCCCAGCCCTGGTGACCTCCTTCTTCCATCTCCTGGCCCTGGTGACATCCTCCATCTGCCCTGGTGACATCCTCTATCTCCCAGCCCTAGTGACATCCTCCTTCCATCTCCTGGCCCTGGTGACATCCTAGTTCCATCTCCCAGCCTCAGGTGGTGTCCCCCAGGCTCAACTCAGGGAGGGCAGAGGTGGATCCCAATCCCACCCCAGGGCTGGAGCCCCCAAGGATGCACGAAGGGAAATGCATCCCATGGAAAAGAAGGAAAATAAGAATTCCTCCTGGTGAGAGTGGCACAGTGCTGGGATGGATCCCACCTCTGTTCCCAGGGCTGGATCCCACCTCTGTTCCCAGGGATGGATCCCACCTCTGTTCCCAGGGCTGGATCCCACCTCCACTCCCAGGGATGGATCCCACCTCCATCCCTGCGGATGCCAAAATCCCTCCTGGCTGCAGCAGAGGCCAGGATGGCATTTGCAGTGGGAACCAAGTGGCCACCGAGCCCTTGAGTGACTGAAAATGCTGCAGAAAAGCAGGATATGAGCTGGAAGCAACTCCCTGGGAAAATCCCAAGCCACTCCAAGCTGCTGATCCCTCCTGCCCAGTGCCAGCTCTCCTGGCTGGGACATCCTGGAGGGCTTTGGCTCCTTCCCTGGCAGCTGAGACTCCGTGTCCCTGGAATGCCAAAGCCCAGGAAAGCAGGAGACAGCAGCAGCAGGATCTCCCCCACCCCGGATATGGATTTAAGAAGGAATCATTTTAATCCCTGATGGTGATCCCCAAGTGCAGCTCCTGGCACAGGGAGCGAGCAGGACCTGCCTGAGCTCACAGAGAGATGGATTAGGATTGGGATTAGATTTGGGATAAGAACCCAGCAACCTCCCTCCACACCTCCAAAACCTTCCTGCTGAGCCAGGGAGGCAACTTTCTCCTGCCTGGCACCGGGACCATCCCTTGGCAGCCGGTTCCTCTCAGCTCCCAGGGATCAGCAGGAGCAGGAATGAGACTGAGCACTTTTCCCCCTGGGAAGGGAAAAGCGGATCCAAGGGGATGAACTTGGCCTGCCCTGGAGGGGGGCTGGGTCTGGGGGTGCCCGGGGAGATGATTCACGTGCCAAAGGCCCAGCTCACACCCCCCCCCCCCCACCAAGGGTGCTGCTTTTGGGCCGCTTTCCCATGATCCTCACACATTCCAGCCGGGAACGGCAGCTGAGTCACCCTGGGCTGGGGGAGGGACCTGCCAGGGGACATGGGACCTTCCGGCCACCTGACCCCCCCCCTACCGTGAGGGGACACCCGTGGGACCACCCCAGGGAGGTGCAGAACAGGGTACCCCAACCCCGGGGCACCCTCCTTAATGGGACACCCTCATTTAATGGGACACCTTCATTAATGGGGTACCCCCAGCTCAGGGCACCCTCATTAATGGGGTACTCTCGTCTCCAGGGCACTCCTGTTCATTGGACACCCCCGTTATTGGGGTACCCTCACTATTAGGGCACCTTCATTAACGGCACCCCCTCATTAATGGGGTACTCACCATCCCAGGGCACCCTCATTAATGGGGCAGTCTCGTTAATAGGGACCCCTCACCTTTGGGGTGCTCTCACCTCCAGGGCTCCCTCCTTAATTGGGACACTCTCATTAATGGGACACCCTCATTAATGGGGCAGCCTCATTAACGGGGCACCCTCATTAATGGGGCAGCCTCATTAACGGGGCACCTTCACCTTTGGGGTGCCCCCTCATCTCCAGGTCACCCTAATGGGTGCACCCCTATTTCCTGGGCACCCCCATCAGTGGGCGCCCCCATTATTTGACCCCCTGCAGCTCACCCACCCCTGTGGAGCATCCCATGGGAATGGGGGCTGGGACACCCCTTGCCCCCCCTATCCCCCCCCATTTCCCTGAGCCTCTCCAGGCCTGGCCCTGCTCGTGCAGAGCTGGGAACTGGCCGCGGTTTGGAAAAGAAAAGGGAAAATTGAGTTTTTTCTCCTTTGTAGGAACGAGACCGGGGGAAGGAGAAGCTGCTACGAGTCCTGGACTTTCCCCTCTCTGGATATCTGGGGGAGGATTTGATCCAAACGATATCTGGGGCGCTTTGGATTCCGGTTTCCTCCCGGCAACGGGTGGGGATGAGTCAGAAATCCAAAATAAAGATAAATACGTTTACAAATAAAGGGAAGAAAAGGCGGAACTCCTCCTCCTCCTCCTCCCCCTGTGGGAAATAACGCGGGAGCTGCCGCGTGGAGCCAGCGCAGACACCCCACGAGCGGGGTGATGATGTCCCGGGGTGGATCCTGCAGGATTTTGGAATGCTGGCACGATGCCAGCCTGTGCTGGGACGCGTTCCCTGCTCCGGGGGTCGGGCACGGAGCTTCGTCCCCCCCCCCAGGCGGAATGACCCTGCCTGGATCACGGCTAATAATCCTGCATTTTGTGATTAATAATCCTGGATTTTTACGGTTGCTAATGCAGGAATTTTGGATCCTGGAGCGGGATTTTGGATCCTGGAGCGGGATTTTGGCAGAGTTCTGGGGTTTACTCAGGCTGGGAAGGAGCCGGCCCTTCCCTGGAGCAGGGGGGGAGATTTAACCCCTCCGTGCCCCCCGCAGCAGGATTTTCAGGGCTGGGGCAGCGTTTTGGCCCTCGGAGCGGGATTTTGGGACCCTGGTGCAGGATTTTGGGACCCTGGTGAAGGATTTTGGGACCCTGGTGCAGGATTTTGGCAGGGTTGGGAAGGAACCCGCCCTTCCAGGGGGGCAATCAAGGGGACTCAACCCCCTCAGTCCCCCCCGAGGTGCCACCAATTGGACTCAACCAGCCCCTCCCGCGGCCCCAAAATCTGGGGTCAGGTGGGGAATTTGGGAATAACCGGCCTGGCTTGGCCAACCCGCTCTGCCCAGCGCTGCTCCTCATCCTCCTCATCCTCCTCATCCTCATCCTCATCCTCATCCTCATCCTCATCCTCATCCTCATCCTCATCCTCCTCATCCTCCTCATCCTCATCCTCATCCTCCTCATCCTCATCCTCCTCATCCTCATCCTCCTCATCCTCCTCATCCTCCTCCTCCTCATCCTCATCCTCATCCTCCTCATCCTCATCCTCATCCTCCTCCTCCTCCTCATCCTCCTCATCCTCATCCTCGCCGCCACCACAATCCCTCCCCGTGCCGGATCCACCGTCTGGGCAGAGTTTTCCATCCTCTTTTCCAGCCCCCAATTAAGGAGCTCATTAAAACTCCTCCCTCCCGGAGAGGCCGGGCCTCTGTTTACAGCCCCAAAATTCCCACCGCGGCTGGAATTGCGCCGGTTCTTTCCCGGGGCGGGAGGGATCGGGATCGAGTCCCGCTTCCCGAAGGCTTTTCCAGCGGCGCGGAGTCCCCTGGGGGTGTTGGGCTGTCCCGGTCCCGCCCGGAGCTGCTCGGGAATCACAAATGGGAGGGAAAAGTTGTGAATAAGGAAAATAGCAACGAAAAAAAAAAAACCTCGGTGTGGGGGGATGAGAACGGCGGGAGCGTCCGTGTGGGATGGCACGGGGAGGGAATGGAACAGGAATCTCCTCCCCCTGCCCCGCCGAGCCGGGTCCTTGCAGTTCCACCCCCCCGGAAGTCAGAAACCGCTTGGGTTTTATTTTATTTTATTTTATTTTATTTTATTTTATTTTATTTTATTTTATTTTATTTTATTTTATTTTATTCTATTTTTATTTTTATTTTATTTTTTAATTATTTAAAAATTATTTTTATTTTATTTTTATTTTTAATTTAATTTATTTTTATTTTATTTTATGTTTTATTTTATTTTATTTTGGTTTGGTTTATTTTATTTATTTAATTATTTTTATTTTTATTTTTATTTTTATTTTATCTTATCTGATTTGCTTTGTTTTTATTTGATTGATTTGATTTGATTTATTTGATTTTAATTCTTGTTTGCTATTCTATTTTACTTCATTTTGTTTTATTTCACTTCACATTTTCCCTTTATTTAATTTTGCTGTTAATTTTATTTTGTTTTATTTCACTCCATTTGATTTCATTTCACTTCATTTAATTTCATTTGTTTTGCTTTATTTATTAAATTGCAGCCCATTTATTTTATATTATTTCCTTTTCTCTTATTTTATCTCGTTCCCACCTGAATTCCAGCCCCCAGGATGCCTCAGGAACAAATTATTTCCCAAACCATTGGGTTTGAGTTGGATTTGGGTTGGATTTGGGTGGGATTTGGTTGGATTTGATTGGATTTGGTTGGATTTGGGTTGGATTTGGGTGGGATTTGGTTGGATTTGATTGGATTTGGTTGGATTTCGGTGGGATTTGGGTGGGATTTAGTCAGATTTGAGTTGGGTTTGGGTGGGATTTGGTTGGACTTTGGTAGGATTTGGGTGGGATTTAGTTGGATTTGATTGGATTTGGGTGGGTTTTGGGTTGGATTTGGGTGGGATTTGGGTGAGATTGAGCTGGATTTGGGTTGGATTTGGTTGCATTTGGGTGAGATTTAGTTGGATTTGAGTTGGTTTTGGGTTGGATTTGGGTTGGATTTGGTTGATTTTGGTTGGTTTGGGGTTGGATTTGAGTTAGTTTGGGGTTGGATTTGGGTGGGTTTGGTTGGATTTGGTTGATTTAGGGTTGGATTTGGGTGGGATTTTGGTGGGATTTGGGTTGGATTAGGTTGGATTTGGTTGGATTTGGTTGGATTCTGGCAGAATACATCTGCTTTTTGGGGGAAAACCCAGCAGTTTTGTGTCCAGGTAAGCCCAGCCCAATGGGGACTCCTGCATTCCCATCCCGCATCTTCCATGGCATCTCCAAGGGCAAACGTGGCAGATGGCACCTGGTGGCAGGAGCAGCACTTGGAATTTGGGGATAAAAGGCCTCGTGGAGCTCCTGATCCTGCTCCAAACCCCCTCCTGTGGGATTCCCATGTCCTTCTGCCCCCCATCCTGCCCCCCGAGGGATGAAGGACCTGCAGGCCCCGAGGACAATTCCCAAGGAGTGAGAGGAGGAACTTCCCCCTCCTGGATCCCTGGGAACCCCCTGCCCTGGGTTGTTGGATCAGGTTCATCCCCTACTTTGGGAGGTGAGGAGGAAGAGGGGAGGGGTGGGGAGCAGAGTGGGGGCAGCTCTTCCCTGGGGGAATTCCATCCCG
>NW_020958431.1:2696-4946 GCF_003031625.1 Empidonax traillii | reverse complement strand
AGGCCCCGAGGACAATTCCCAAGGAGTGAGAGGAGGAACTTCCCCCTCCTGGATCCCTGGGAACCCCCTGCCCTGGGTTGTTGGATCAGGTTCATCCCCTACTTTGGGAGGTGAGGAGGAAGAGGGGAGGGGTGGGGAGCAGAGTGGGGGCAGCTCTTCCCTGGGGGAATTCCATCCCGAATGCCCAAACTGGAGCAGAATGAACCCATTTCCCCCCAGGGGCCTCCCAGCACTGCAGGAACCCACTCCCCATCCTGGAAAAGGACCTGGGACAACTTTGCAGGTCCCCCCTTCCCTGCCCTCTCCCACCCCAGCCCTTCCCCAGCACCTGGAGCGTGGGAAACATCAGGAAGCTCCTCCAAACCCTCCGGGCATTCTCAGGAGCTCGGCCACCCCCAGCCAAGAGCTGCAACCTGCTCATTTGCATATCTTCGTCACCTCTAATTAAACCTTTGTGGTACCCTCAGAGCTCCCCCCACCCCCCCCCTCCCAGTCCTGGAAATCCCCAGGGATTTCTGCCAGGATTTGGGAACGGTGGGAAGCCAAACAGGACGGGTCCCACACGCAGGGGCGGCCTTGGGGACGTTGGTTTTGCCTCCTCATCCTACAAATTCCTGCAGGTTTGTGGCCAAAGCCACGGGGCTGTGGAGGAAAAACAGCTGTTTTGGGGGAGGTTGTGTCACTCCCTACCTGGGGTGACAGCTCAGGATTTGGGGGGACACAAGGGATGGGGCCACCAAGTGCAGATCTCTTGGTGAAATGGGGAAAATCTCTAATTTTAAGGAAATTTTGAGGAATTTTGAGGAATTTTTGAGGAAAAAAGCTGCAGGTGGGGAGGTCACTGGGATCCACCCGGGACCCACCAGCCGTGGCAGTCCCTGCTGAGCTGGACACGGTCACCTGTCACCCCCGGGACCCCCTGAGTGTCACCCACCCCCCACCTTCCCCATCACCCCCCAGAAATGGGAGAGGGGAACAGAAAAATCAAGGTGGAACCCAAGGAGGTTCCCCGGGGGATTTCGGGAAGTCAACGAGCCGGGAAAGCCCCAGGGGTTCCATCCCGTTCCTCTGAAGGGGTGGGATCAGCCAGGAAAACCTGGGAAAAGCAGGATCAGCCGGAGCAGGGTGGGCAGGGACACCCCACGGGCACCGAGACGGTGGCACCAGGGGCTGGGACCCCCGCGGGGGCTCTCGGGGTGGGGGGGACCCCAAGGACATTCCCAGGGAAAGGACGGGTTGGGGGCGGAGCTGGGGGGTGGCAGAGGAGGTGCCAGCCCAGTGACACCCCCAGAGGGGACCAGAGGGGTGACAGGGGACAAAAGGGTGACAGGGGACAAAAGGGTGACAGGGGACAAAAGGGTGACAGGGCCCGCTGGGGTGACAGGACACAGGGGTCAATTCACCGATCCCGCTCGTTTTGACCCCGCCCGGGTTCAAAACCTGAAACGGGAAAAGGTTTTGGCGCCTCCGTGAGACTCCAAACCCCCGTCCCGGCTCTTCCCAAGTGGATTTGTAGCCCCCCACCCTCCCCCTTCACCCCGGGGACTTCCCGAGCCTGGGGAGGTGTCGCCGCTGCCTGGGAATTGAGGGGGAAAACAACAACAAATGGGGTTTTTTGTAGGATTTCTGCAGCCGGCGCCACTCCCAGCGCGCCCAGTGGGGTGACTGGGAGGGACTGGGAGGGGCTGGGAGGGGCGGGGCGAGCAGCCGGTCCCTGCCGGGGGGTGGTGACAGTGGGGGGGTCACGGTGGGTGCCGCGCGTGGGAGGGGGGGACACACACACACACCAGCCCACCCACCCTGTGGGGGCGTGGGACCCTCAGCCCGAGGGATCCGGGGGGTGCGAGGGGGGCCGAGCTGGGAATGTTGTGACCTCCCTTCCCTCTCCTCCCAGTTCGCTGCCCCCGGAGCTCCCGGTAACTGGGACTGGGTGTACTGGGGGGCTGTGGTGGCCCTGGGTGACACTGGGGGAACTGAGGAGCGGTCTGGGGATGAGCACTCCCCTAAACGGATCCCAAATAGATCCCAAATGGATCCCAAATGGATCCCAAATGCCCTTTCAGCCCCCTTTTGGAGCAGGACGGGGCCCTCGGGGGGGTCTCGGGGTGGGAATGTGGAGGGGGTATCAGCCCATATCCCAATAGACCCCCCTGTGCTCCCCAAACGTCTCCCCCAGCCCCCCCCCCCCCAAACAGGGGGTCCTGAGGAGGGAGGAGGGACAGGGGGGTCTGTGAGGGGAACCCCCCCTCA
>NW_020958431.1:0-1482 GCF_003031625.1 Empidonax traillii | reverse complement strand
TCCCTGCGTGGGGAAACTGAGGCACGACCCCAACCCTGCCCCTCAACCCCCACCAAACCCCCCCGCTCCTCGGGGGGCACTCACAGACCCCCCCCAAAACCTCCTCCGCTCGGTTCTGCTCATACTTGTCGCCGAACACCCCCAAAGGGGTGTCCGTGTCCCACCTGCTCCATGGGAGGGGGCAGGATGGGAGGGGGTCCCTCCACGGGGGCCTCAGTTTGGCCCAAAAAACCTGGAAAAAGAAATGGAGAGAGAGGATGAGCCTGGATGTGACAGCCCGCGGGGCTGGGGGGGGCGCACAGCCGGGACCATCGGGGACACGGGGGACACGGCCCAGCCCACCCATCAACCACCCCACGGCAGCACTGGAGGAGCCAAAAGGCTCCAAATGAACCCTAATCCACCTGGCCGTGCTGGGAGAGGGGGACCAGGGCGTCACCCCCATCCCACGGACACGATCCCCGGCCCCCCAGAGCCCCCCAGAGCCCCCCAGAGCCCCCCAGCCAGGGTGACCCCGCGGCTCTGGGGGATGGTGACCCCTCCTTGCCCCCTCAAGTCCCTGGTTCGGCCCGTTCCTGGGAGGATTTTCCCGGCAGAGCCAGTTTTGGGGTGAGCCCGGGGTTGCCCCGGGGCGAGGGCTCAGAGTCCTGCGGGGAACAGGTTTGGGTGTTGCCCTGCGGGACGTCACCGGCACCCAGCCCCGGGGTGGGGGGACCTCGGGCTGGGGATCACCGGCCCTTCCCGGGAACCCCCGAGGCCACCACGCCCCCCCCGCCGCAGGGTGGGGGTCCGGGCTGACGGGAGGGGCGGTGGCCGTGCCAGGTGGTTCCGTCCCCTCCTCGTCCCCCCCTCCCCGCCCCGCGCGGTGACGAGAGGGCAAAGGGCAGGTGGGTGCGGTGCCGACGACAATCCCTGTCCCCCGCCCGTGTCACCTTCCGCAGGCACAGCCCGGAGCAGGAGCGGCGGCGCCGGGGTGAGCGGGGACACCCCCCGGGCAGGGACCCCAACCGGGGACAGGCTGGGGGGCGGCTCCGAACTCCGGGAGACCCCCGCGGGGCAAGGATGGGGGCGGGGGGGATGCGGATGGGGGGGACAAGGGGGTCCTGGTGGCCGCTGGGGCCGTGGGACTGTCCGAGGGGGGGCGTGGCGTGTCCCCCGCGCGGTTGGGGACACACGGGGGGTGACACAGGTGCCCACCCCGGCATCCCGTAACAGGACCGAGACGCCCTCGCTGCCCCCCGGGCAAGATGGGAGACCCCTTCGGCCGCTGGAGCAGCCCCTCGGTCCGGTGAGTTGGCAGCGGGGTTGGGGAGGGGTCCCCACTCGGGGGAAGATGGCACGGGGGGTGCGAAGGTCCCTCTGTCCATCCAGGAGCGACCACGACGACAGGTCCTCGTTCCGACCTTCCAACACCTTCGCCCGGCCCAGCGGGAAAAGCATCTACAGTGAGTGGGGGCTGCGCCCTAAACCACCCCCCCAAAA
>NW_020958430.1:12082-14117 GCF_003031625.1 Empidonax traillii | reverse complement strand
TGGGCTGGACTGGGTTATACTGGGCTGGACTGGGTTAAACTGGGCTGGACTGGGTTAAACTGGGCTGGGCTGGGTTAAATTGGGCTGGGCTGGGTTAAATTGGGCTGGACTGGGTTATACTGGGCTAGGCTGGGTTAAACCGGGCTGGACTGGGTTAAACTGGGCTGGACTGGGCCGGGATGGGGACAACTGGGCTGGTTTGGGACAGAGGAACTGGTGTGGGGCCACTTGGAGCCAGTTTAGGGCTGAACTGAGTCAACCCCAGATGGGACCAGTTTGGAACCCCAGATGGGGCCAGTTTGGGACTCCAAATGGGGCCAGTTTGGAGCCCCAAACTGAGCCACTCTTGGCCAAACTGAGCTGCTTTGGAGCCCCAAACCAAACCAGTTTGGGACCCAAAATGGGGCCAGTTTGGAGCTCTGACTGAGCCCATTTGAACTCCAAACTGAACCAGCCTGGGACCCCAAACCAAACCAGTTTGGGACCACAAACCAAACCAGTTTGAGGCCCCAAACCAAACCAGTCTGGGACCCCAAACAGACCAGTTTGGAGCCCCAAACCAAACCAGTCTGGGACCACAAACCAAACCAGTTTGGAGCCCCAAACCAAACCAGTTTGGAGCCCCAAACCAAACCAGTTTGGAGCCCCAAACCAAACCAGTCTGGGACCCCAAACAGAGCCAGTTTGGAGCCCCAAGCTAAACAAGTTTGAGACCCCAAACCAAACCAGTCTGGGACCACAAACCAAACCAGTTTGGAAAAGCCCCAAACCAAACCAGTCTGGGACCCCAAACAGAGCCAGTTTGGAGCCCTAAACCAAACCAGTTTGGAGCCCCAAACCAAACCAGTTTGAGACCACAAACCAAACCAGTTTGGAGCCCCAAACCAAACCAGACTGGGACCCCAAACCAAACCAGTTTGGGACCCCAAACCAAACCAATTTGAGACCCCAAACCAAACCAGTTTGAAGCCCCAAACCAAACCAGTTTGGAAAAGCCCCAAACCAAACCAGCCTGGGCCCAAACCGAGCCGGTTTGGAGTTCCCACTGACCCCCCCACCCCCTCCCCATCCCCCAGCTCGGCGCTGGAGTCCCTGGGCACCCCCTGCTACCTGGGGGGGGCGGCGCGGGGGCTGCTGCCCCCCGAGAGCCCCCTGGGGCTGCGGCACCGGCGGCGCGAGGCCCTGCGGGACGCGGACCTGGTGCTGCTCGCAGGTACCGCCGATGGGAGGGGTTGGGGGGGAAATGGGGACCCCGAGGGGGTTCTGGGCGAGGGGGAGGTGCGGGTGGTCCCTGAAACACCCGTGTGTTTCCCCCCCCCCCCTCCCCAAGGCGCGGTGTGCGATTTCCGCCTGTCCTACGGGCGCCTCTTCGGCCGCGGCGCCGCCGTGGTGGCCGTGAATCGGCACAGGGAGCAGCTGCTGCGGAACGCCGGGGTCTTCTGGAGCCCCAAACTGGCTGTGCAGGGTGAGAGAGAGCCCAAAAACACCCCAAAAACACCCCAAAAACACCCCAAAACCCACCCAGAGACCCTGGAACCCCAGCCTGGCTGTGCAGGGTGAGAGAGACCCCAGAATTACCCCAAAAACACCCCCAGAGACCCTGGAGACTCAGCCTGGCTGTGCAGGGTGAGAGAGACCCCAAAAACACCCCAAAAACACCCCAAAACCCACCCAGAGACCCCCCTGAGACCCCCCCAAAGCCCCCCCGCAGACCCCCACCCACTGAGACCCCCACCCAGAAACCCCCAGGGGTGTGATGAGTTTGGGGGGTCTCAGCAGGGGGTGTGATGAGTTTGGGGGGTTCTCAGCAGGTGATGAGTTTGGGGGGTCTCAGCAGGGGGTGTGATGAGTTTTTGGGGGTCTCAGCAGGGGGGTGTGACGTGTTTGGGGGTCCCCAGGTGACCCCGCCTCGTTCGTGCTGGCCCTGGCTCGGAAGCTCCAGGGATTTTCCTGCCCTCGGGAATGGCTGGAAAAGCTCCGGGAGAGGGAGAGGGAGAAGGAGGAGGAGAACAGGTGAGAGGGGATGGGATGGGAT
>NW_020958430.1:3578-5900 GCF_003031625.1 Empidonax traillii | reverse complement strand
CCTGACCCTGTCCCTGTCCCCTGACCCTGTCCCTGTCCCCCCTGACCCTGTCCCCGTGGGTGGCAGGTGCCGGTGTTGGCGCTGGTGGGGAACGACGCGTGTTGGACCCAGATCAGCCGCGAGCAGGTGGCCCTGCTGGGCAGCAACGTGGGCTGTGCCCTCGCCCACCTCGGTGAGAGCCGGGACACCCCCGGGGGACACCCGTGGGGACACCCCCGGGGAACAGCAGGGACACCCGTGGGGACACCCACGGGGACACCCCCAGGGGACAGCAGGGATGTCACGGCTGTGGGGGACACCCTTGGGGACATCAGGGGTCCTCTGGGGTGGATCATGGTGGGTGGTGGCAACAGGTGGCCTTTGGGGACATCAGGCCAGGCTTGGGGACATCAGAACACCCTTGGGGACAATCAGGTCACCCTGGGATCAATTAAGCCGTGGGTGGTGGCACCAGGCCACCCTTGGGGACATCAGGACACCCTTGGGGACATCAGAACACCCTTGGTGACATCAGGTCACCTCTGGGGGGTGGATCGTGGTGGGTGGTGGCACCAGGTGGCCCTTGGGGACATCAGGCCATGGTTGGTGGCATCAGGTCACTCTTGGGGACATCAGGAGTCCTCTGGGGTGGATTGTGGTGGGTGGTGGCACCAGGTGGCCCTTGGGGACATCAGACCAGGCTTGGGGACATCAGGTCACCCTTGGGGACAATCAGGTCACCCTGGGATCAATTAAGCCGTGGGTGGTGGCACCAGGTGGCCCTTGGGGACATCAGGACACCCTTGGGGACACCAGACCATGGATGGCGACCCCAGGTCACCTCTGGGGTGGATTGTGGGGGGTGATGGCACGAGGAGGCCCTTGGGGACACCAGGCCACCCTTGGGGACAATCAGGTCACCCTGGGATCAATCGAGCTGTGGGTGGTGGCACTAGGTGACCCTTGGGGACATCAGACCAGGCTTGGGAACATCAGGTCACCCTGGGGTCAATTGAACCGTGGGTGGTGGCACCAGGCCACCCTTGGGGACAATCGGGTCACCCTGGGATGTGGGTGGTGGCACCAGGTGGCCCTTGGGGACATCAGAACACCCTTGGGGACACCAGGCCACCCTTGTGGCCATCAGCCCATCCCCTTTCCCGCTGTCCCCTCCCCCCCACTCCAGGAAGGTGACCCCGTGTCCCCCTCCCCCCCACACACCATTGTCCCTTTGTCCCCAGATTATCACGGCGTGGCCGAGGCCCTGGGGGGCCGGGGGGTGCTGGTGGCCCGAGGGGACAGCGGGGACGGCGGGGACGGCGCGGAGGCCGCGCTGAGGGCGGCGCAGGAGCTTTGTCACCGCGGCCACCCCGTGCTGGTCAACGCCCTCATCGGCACCACCGACTTCCGCCACGGCTCCATCTCCGTCTGACGGCACCAGCTGGCCCCAACCGGCCCCAAAGTGGCCCCAGGTGGCCCCAACTGTCCCCCAAGTGGCCCCAAGTGTCACCAGCTGTCCCCAAGTGGCCCCAACTGGCCCCCAAGTGGCCCCAAGTGTCCCCAAACAGGGGGCAGGAGGGTGACACCCGCCCCCCTGGGGACAAGAGGTGACAGAGGTGACCCCAACGACTGTCCTCAACTGTCCCCAAGTGGCCCCCAAGTGGCTCTAAGTGGTCCCAACTGTCCCCAACTGTCCCCAAACAGGGGGCAGGAGGGTGACACCCGCCCCCCAGGGGACAGCAGGGGACAGAGGTGACCCCAACAGCTGTCCCCAACTGGCCCCAGGTGTCCCCAACTGTCCCCAAGGAGGGGGCAGGAGGGTGACACCCCCCCCAGGGGACAAGAGGTGACAGAGGTGACCCCAACAACTGGCCCCAACTGTCCCCAACAGCTGTCCCCAACTGGCCACAAGTGGCCCCAGGTGTTCCCAAGGAGGGGGCAGGGAGGTGACACCCCCCCCCAGGGGACAAGAGGGGACAGAGGTGACCCCAACAGTTGTCCCCAACTGTCCCCAAGGAGAGGGGAAGGGGGGGTGACACCCGCCCCCCAGGGGACAGCAGGGGACAGGGGTGTCCCCAACAGCACCAATAAACGCTCTGGGTGGCACCGAGAGGGGCGTCGGGTGACGTCACTTTGGGGGGGTCACCAACCCCCCCTGGGGACACTTTGGGGACTGTCACTTGTCTCCCCCTCCCCCCCCAGGTGACATTTGGGGACAATCCCCCCCCCAGGCAATATTTGGGGTCTGTGACCACCCCCGGTGACATTTGGGGTCTGTCCCCACCCTTAAAGTGACATTTGGGGACTGTGACCCCCTCCAGGTGACATTTGGAGACTGTCCCC
>NW_020958430.1:0-1950 GCF_003031625.1 Empidonax traillii | reverse complement strand
ATGAGGCCCTGGGGGTGGGTTTTGGGGTCTCCCCATTTTGGGGTCCCTCCCCCGTTTTGGGTTCCCCCCCATTTTGGGCTCTCCCCATTTTGGGGTCTCCCAATTTCGTGGTCTCTGCTCGGGGCTGTGCAAATCGAAGGCGACCAAAGGCGGGTGCTGGGGGGGGGGGACCCCGGGCTGGGGACAGGGACGGTGGCACCGGTGGTGGCACCATCACAGCGGTGGCATCGTCACCTCGGGACCTGTGACAGTGGCGGTGGCACTGCTGGTGGCACTGGTGATGACACTGGTGCTGCTGGTGGCGTCCTTGGTGGCACTGGTGGTGGCACTGCTGGTGGCACTGGTGCTGCTGGTGGCATCCTTGGTGGCACTGCTGGTGTCCTTGGTGGCACTGCTGGTGGCATCCTTGGTGGCATTACTGGTGGCACTGATGGTGGCACTGCTGGTGTCCTTGGTGGTGGCACTGGTGGTGCTGGTGCTGCTGGTGGCATCCTTGGTGGCATTACTGGTGGCACTGCTGGTGGCATCCTTGGTGGCGTTACTGGTGGCACTGATGGTGTCCTTGGTGGCACTGGTGGTGACACTGCTGGTGGCATCCTTGGTGGCACCAGTGGCGTCCTTGGTGGCACTGGTGTTACTGGTGACAGTTCCATCCCCACTGGTGGCACCGGTGACAGTTCCATCCCCAGTGACTGTCGGTGGCACCTGCACTGGCACCATCCCACTGGTGGCACTGGTGTTACTGGTTCTATCCCCACTGGTGTCACTGGTGTTACTGGTGAAAGTTCTATTCCACTGGTGACACTGGTGACAGTTCCATCCCCATTGGTGGCACTGGTGTTACTGGTGGTGGCTCCATCCCCACTGGTGTCACTGGTGTTACTGGTGACAGTTCTATTCCACTGGTGACACTGATGTTACTGGTTCCATCCCACTGGTGTCACTGGTGTTACTGGTGGTGGTTCCATCCCTGGTGACAGTCTCAGTGTCCCCCATGAGAGTCCCGGGGGTGTCCCCAAGGTGTCCCGGGGTGTCCCCGGGTCGTCCAGGCACGTGGTGACAGTGACAGTCTCGGTGTCCCCGGGGTGTCCCCAGGGTGTCACAGGCACACGGTGACAGTGACAGTCTCAGTGTCCCCAGGCTGTCCCTGGGCTGTCCCCGCGGTGACAATGCCAATGTCACTGTCCCTGTCACTGTCACACACTGAGCTGCTTCCCGAGCTCCCCCTGCCCTGTGACACCGGCACGGGGTGACAGTGACACTGCCGTGTCCCAGGGTGTCTCAGGCACGGGGTGACAGTGTCGGTGTCCCCGCGGTGACAATGACAGTGTCCCCAGGCTGTCCCCGCGGTGACAGTGACAATGCCAATGTCCCTGTCACAGGCACACATTGAGCTGCTTCCCCAGCTCCCCCTGCCCTGTGACACCGGCACGGGGTGACAATGACAGTGACAATGTCACAGGCACACATTGAGCTGCTTCCCCAGCTCCCGCTCCAGGTCCCCGATCAGGGCATCGAAGTCCTTGAGGGTCAGGCGGGGGGGCCCAAAGGTCACCTCGGGCTCCTCCCCCCCCAGACCCAAATCGGACCCCGAGAGGTTCCCGGGGGGGCTCCCGGGGGGGTGTCCGGCCGGTGGCCCGGGAGGGGTCCCGGGTGGGGTCCGGGGTGTCCCCCCCACGTCGCTGTCCCCCCAGGGAGTCCCGGGTGGGGTCCGGGGTGTCCCCCCCGCCCCATCGTTCTCCCCCACGGGGGTCCCGGGTGGGGTCCTCGATGTCCCCACGCAGTCCCTGCGGGTCCGGGGGTGGGTGGTCGGTGTCCCCCCCGTGGCGTGGGGGGTCGGCAGCATCAGCCGGGGGTCGCGGGGGGGGTCGGGTGGTGTTTCCCCCGCGGCGTGGGGGGTCGGCAGCATCAGCCGAGGGTCGCGGGGGGGGTCGGGCGGTGTCCCCCCCG
>NW_020958429.1:12188-14121 GCF_003031625.1 Empidonax traillii | reverse complement strand
CCAGGCCTTTGTGCCCTTGGCTCTGGCAGCTGCCTCTGCCCCTCAGGCCACCACAAGACACTTTCCTTTGTCTGCCTGCACTCCTGGCCTGCAAGGATCTGCTCTCAGGAGTCCCTGGGGAGGCTTTGTCAGTGCCTGCCCTCAGTGGGGCCCAGCAATGCTTCAAGGGACTGGCAGTTTGGCTTCTGACTTCTTGAGCTGCTTCTTCGATCTTCTCTCAGTACTTGAGAATCTTGGATTCTGCTGCCAATACTCCATGGGGCTCATTAAATCCAGAAATCCCTCAGGAGCTCTTTGTCTTCCTTTAATTGTCTTCAAGGCAATTTCAAAACAACTCTTCAAAGTTTGTACTTTTTTTTTTTTTTTTAAGGATAGATATTTTTCAGTTCAGTGGAGAGGTGATAGAGGTATTTTCCAAGTGATCTTGATGCTGAGTGTCTCCTCAGGAGATCCAGACTGACCCTGTGTGACCAACCTTTCCCCTCACCCCCCAACCTCACCAGTTCTGACATGGCCCATCTTGGACTGACATCCCCCTTCTTGCATTAGACTTTGAGCTCTGCAGCTGGATGTTCCAGCCCCGTGGCACCATCTCCCACCTGCTCTCCTTGGAGCTCTGCTTGCACACAGGCCCAGAAGAAGTTTTACTATTTCTAAAAAAAAGAAAAGAAATGTAAAGCATGAACAATCTCCCTAAACATCAAAACATCTGTAGGCACATGCTCAGCACAAGCTCCCCCTGATGCTGTCACCTCTCTATCAGGGACAACGTTATCAGAAAGGTTTTTCACAGGTTGATACAAAAGGTTGATAGAAACACAATTCAGGAGCTTACTGTATCGCTTCATTAGGATACCTGCCCGGAACAAAGACAAGTAAAACAGTCATTCAAACACTACAAAACATCTTTTGTTTCAGTGTGAAAAAAAAATATTGGCCAAGAGAAACAAAAGTTAAACAAGAATACAAGAAAAACTACTTTATTTTTTGATGTTCATACAAAAGTACAAAGAGCCTCTGTAAGAGTATTAGCTAGTAAAAAGGGAATTAAAGGGATTTAAAAAGAGATATAAAATGTTTGCTTTCTCAGTTGCTTCCTATCAATAAACTGTGCTCACCTACACAGACAGGCCAGGCCTACCAGGGTTTGCAGGGGCTGGTCGGTGCCCGTGCTTGGCGGGTGTCCCCGTGGAGCAGCACAGTGTGGATGGAAGGATGAGCATCGCTCCCCCCAGCAGTGCTGACACCCCATTCCATCAGCTCTACATTACACTACGGAGGGCCAGGACGCAGCAGAAGGTGGTGCTTGAGTGGCAGCCAAACAGCGCCCGTTCATCCCCTCATGGCAACAGTCTGGGCGTGCCCCACTGGAGGGCAAGGGGCCAACGACCCCTGCCCACATCATCTTCCTCTCCATCACCTTCCTCAGCCCTATGGACGACCTGTACCATTGTGTTTCAAGGGGATTTGTACCTTTCTTGCAGAATGCAACCAAACCAAGGAGGAACTCAGTTATGATAATAGTGGACATCCAGTTGACTTTGCTAAAAACACAATGGGTCTTAAAGTCAACTTGTGCAATAAAGTTACATTGTCCAACACTCTGGTGGGTTTCACATCTTAATCAGACTCCTGAAAATAAACAAGCTTTGACCGCCCTTCCCATATGCACAGGTGAGAGGGATCTGAATGGAGAAGGAGGAAGGAGAGGAGAAAACTGGGAAGGGCTGTTGGATCACTGGAGGTGCAGGACTTGTAATGTCCTGTGCCCGCCACCAAGTTGCACTGTGAGATCCCTGCTTGCCGCCACGTGACAAATGTCTGAACAGGAGCGATCCCGGCACACCCCTGGGCAGGGCGGGCACACATAAAAGGGGTCCTCGCATCCACCCGGGCCTTGGGCACCCTCCACAGCCTCTGCCCAGCCCAAACC
>NW_020958429.1:6750-10545 GCF_003031625.1 Empidonax traillii | reverse complement strand
TTTTCTGAGGAAAGCCCCATTATGAGGTTGTTGGGCATTATGAGAACAGTGTCTTTATCCACTCACAGTTGACTTCTGGAGAATTAGATCTGAGATATAACTGAAACTAACAGGATGTAAATACGATCTGTGTCTCCAGATAAGATGAAGTACAAACGTAACAATTTTTGGTTGTGGAACACAATGATGATGGGCCTGCTGAAGAACTGAGGGATGACAACAATTTTTGGACCTGCAAGGACCAAAGAAGGACCTCCAGGAGCAAAGTAATGAATATGTATTAAGCAAACCTGAACATCTAATGAATATGTAACCAGTGTGTGCAATTGCAGCGTTTGGGGTTTCAGGAGTGCCAGAAGAGGGTTCTGGGAAACGAAGTCTCCTGGACCCCGGTGCACATGAGCAGTGAAGAACCTTGGCAGGATTGGTTGAGAGGTTTACCTGTTGGGACATGTTACAATTCAAAACTGCTACTGAAGCCTTTGTTCTCTGTCAATAAAGCATTCTGTTACACACCATATTGGTGTCTCTTGGTCCATGCAGACTCCTTATTTATTATATTAATAATATTACAACAGTTCTTTCCACATCTCAGCTTTGGGAAAGGTTGGGGAAGGTTGGGAAAGGTGTTACCAGGGTGGTTTTGCCTGAGGTGTTAAACATGGGAGCAGGTCTATCTTCAGAATTCCCAAGAGAAGAGATGGCAGAAAGCTGCCCTGCAGGTTGTATTTGAAGGAACAGGAAAAGAGACTGAGGGTAAGGGGTTTCTTTCCTGAAGGGCAGGGCTGTCGTTCGCTTGCAGGAGCCCCACGCTGGAATTGTCAGTCTGACTCCCAAAATTGAATATGGATGAAGATTCCTGCAAGACAAAAGGTGGCAGGACAAAAAGCTCTTGCTGCCCATGGAGTGCCCAGGGTGTCCCACCAACTGCACCTGAATCCCAAAGGTTACAGGCTTTCTTTCCTGGGGGAGAGGCTGTGACATCACAAAGGGGCCCATGGCAGATGGGGGGGGCTGCACTGTGACATTCTGTAACGTTGGTTCTTTGGTTTCCAGGGGCTGTTCTGGAATGGAGAGGACAGGCCGTGACATCACAATGGTGCCCATGGCACATGAGTGGGGCTTCACTCTGGGGTGTTGGGGCATTGGTTTTTTGGTTGCCAGGGGCCATTCTGGAATGGAGAGGACAGGCTGTGACATCACAAAAGGGCCTCAAGCACATGGGTTGGTGTAGTGGGTTGACCCTGGTTGGATTTCAAACCCCCACTAAAAGCCACTACCTCTCCCTCCCTCTGCAACTTCATAGATTAGAGAAAAAAAAAAAAAAACAGCTGAGGATTCCTGAGTAGAGATAAGGGTTGGGAGAAAGTTGCTCACTAATGGGCAAAAGAGACTCAATATAGGAATAGTCCTTAAATTTATTACGAACAGGATAAAAGCCAAAGAGTGAGAAATAAAACAGTCTTAAAAACACCTTCCCCACACCCCTCTTTGCTTCTCAGCTCTCCCTTCCCCCCACCCCCACCCCAGCAGTGCAGGGGGATGGGGAAGGGGGTTGCAGTCAGGTGTTGTTGAGTCCATCCCTCAGGCAGCAGCTCTTCCCATTCTGCTGTCCTGTGGGTTACTCTCTCATGGGCTGCAGGGGGGTCTCTGAACCCCAATGCTCCCCCATGGTCTGCAGGGGCCTCAGCTCTGAGTCCTCCCCCTGCTCCTGGGGGGTCCCTCCTGCCCCTCCTTCATCACTAACCTTGGTGTCTGTGTTGGTATCCCATGTTCTCACTCTGCTCTTCCCAGGATGGAATTTTTTCTGTGCAACTCTCCTCTCTTCTGAAATATGTTATCCCAGAGGTGTTCCTGTCACTCCTAAGTGGCTCAGCCTTGGCCAGTGACAGGAACTCCGTCCTGGAGCAGCTGGCATTGGCTCCATGGCACAGGGGAAGCTTCTGGCAGATTCTAACAGAAGCCACCCCTGTAGTCCCCCTGCTACCAAAACCCAGCCACAGAAACCCACTGTCTTGTGCAGCTCTTTCTCCAAGCCAAGCAGGTGGGAGTTGGTGCCAAGTAGCTGAAACCTGCATGTCCAGCCTTTAGTGGAGGAAGCTCAGATTTGCCCAAGGCTGCTTTGAGTCCCAGGGGTTGGATGAGGGAATGGTGGGGTGGGGATAGGGACAAAGTCTGATGGATTGTCAGACACAAAAGGGTCTTGATTTTTGTATCTATTCAGACTGAATTAGGAAGTGCTTGGGATCAATATTGACTGGGGATTGCTTATATGAGCCTAAAACCAGGAAACAGATAAACAGTTTATAAAAAATACATCTTTACTCGTTGTTTAATAATACAGTATATTCACTTTGAATGCACTTATGAGATATGTCTAATAACCACAAAAGAATGGAAGACTTAGAAGTAAATTATTCCCAGGGGCTTGTCTGGTTAAGATGCCATCACTGAGAAGAGAACGTGGAGGAATGAGCAGCCAAAGAAAACCATCCCTGGGGCTGGGGAAGCAGGAACTCAGAGTCACTGGTTCCAGGTGGCAAATGGACTGTGGGATGTTTCTGTGAGAGCCCATAAAGGCTGTGCTGCTTTCAGGAGGAGTCCAGTTAAATTTCTTCCCCATGGCCAGTTCAGGGCTGTGTTTTGGATTTGTGCTGAACACAGGGGTGATAATCACAGAGTCACAGAATAGGCTGAGTTGGAAGGGAACCCCAAAGATCATCCATTCCAATCCTTAGCCCTGCACAGGACCATCCCCAAGGCTCACACCATGAGCCTGAGAGGATCATCCAAACACTTGTTGAGCTGTGTCAGCCTTGGTGCTGTGCCCACTGCCCTGGGGAGCCTGTGCAGTGCCCAACCACCCTCTGGGGGAAGAATCTTTTTCAAAAATCCAACCTAATCCTGCCCTGACACAATTCCAGGCCATTCCCTCAGTCCTGTCCCTGGTCCCCCCAGAGCAGAGCTCAGGGTCTGCCCCTCCTTTACCCCTGCCCAGGGAGTTGTGACTGCAGTGAGGTCTCCCCTCAGTCTCCTCTTCTCCAGATGAACACACCAAGTGCCCTCAGTGTCCTCACACGCCTTCCCCTCCAGCCCTTCCCCATCCTCGTTGCCTCCTTTGGACACTCTCCAATGGCTCCATCTCTTCCTTCCATTGTGTCCCCCCAAACTGCCCCAATCTTGCAGGTGAGGCCGCCCCAGGGCAGAGCAGAGCGGGACAATCCCCTCCCTGATGCCCCCAGCACAGGCTTGGCCCTCCTGGCTGCCAGGGCACTGCTGACTCAGGGCCAACTGGCACCCCCCAGCACCCCCAGGGCCCTTTCCCGGCTCTGCTTCCCAGCCTCTCATTCCCAGAGTATCCATCCATCCAGGGTTGCCCCATCCCAGGGCACAATCTGGCCCTTCCCCCTGGGGAACTTCTCATGGTTGGGGATTCCCAGCCCTGGGATCTCTCGAGGTCTCTGCAGGGCCTTCCTGCCTTGTGGGGGCTCAGCAGCTCCTCCCAGTTTTGGTTCACCTGCTCAGTGTCCCTTCCAGAGCTGAGTCCAAGTCATTGATGGAGATGTTGGAGAGTACAGGGCCCAAAATGGAGCCCTGTGGGAACCTCACTAGTGACAGGTCACAGTCTGATGTCACCCCAGTCACTGTTACAGGGTCCCTTTGGTTCCATGAGCCCCACATGTCATAATAGCCCCTTGGATTCCATGAGCCCCTCCCTCTGCAGAGCAGCCCCTCCAGCTCAGGGCCCTGCAGGGATCCCAGGCTGGGATCTGCAAGTGGCCAAGGCAGCCTGGA
>NW_020958429.1:0-1326 GCF_003031625.1 Empidonax traillii | reverse complement strand
GGACACCTCAATGCTGAGACGGCAGCTGGAGCTGTCAAGGCCCCTCTTGTTTCCTTCGTCTTTGAAGGGAGTGAAAGAACAGCATCTTCTTGGTCCTTTCTAAGGGGAAGGGCCCTGTGCCATTAGCAGGAGAAGACCTCACCTGAGGGAGGTCAAAATGGTTGTCCCATCTTTTTCCACAGGGAGGACAGTGGAGGCCCTGGAATCCATGTGGCTGAAAGAGCACCAGGAGCTCTGCCAGCAGATTCAAAGCCTTCAGCAAGCTTTGCAGGATGGGCAGGAGTCCACACAGAGGGACCTGAAGATCCTCAAAACAGACCTGGAGAACCAACTAGGTGAGCAGGGCCATTGCCCAGCAGGCCTTCATCTCTCTGAAGGCAGAACCTGCTCTGCAGGCAAACTGTCCTGTGAGCTTGTCCTGCACAGCTCCTCAAAGGGGATGGAGAAGGACAGTCCTTACATGGGGAACAGCTTTTGGGATCCTGACACTGAAACACCTCCGTGCTCAAGTGTTCTCTGCAGGGGCTCAAGGGCCTTCTTCTGTCCCTCATCTTTGTACACTGTATATTGTGAATTCTCTCATTCCCTGACCCTTGCTGAGGTTCCCCCCTTGAAGTCCTGTCCCTGACCCTCTCCCTGTCCCCACTGCCCTTCTCCTGCTCCCCCAGGGCTGGTCCTGTGCTGGGGGAAGCCGGGCTGTGCCCGCCCTGCGTGTCTGTGCCCACCCTGCGTGTCTGTGTCTGCCCTGCGTGTCTGTGCCCGCCCTGCGTGTCCGTGCCCACCCTGCATGTCTGTGCCCGCCCTGCGTGTCTGTGCCCATGAGAGCCCCCCAGTGCTCCCTGCTCAGCTCAGGGGTATCTCAGCAGGCAGTGCAGGAGGTGGGGCAGGGGAGGGCACTGGCAGCTCCCAGAACACTCTGCCCAAAGTCCAGGACCTTCCCCTGGGCGGGCACAGGGCCCATGCCCATCCCGGGGCCGCTGAGCAAGGCTGAGGCCCCAGGAACATTCCTGAGACCCCCAGGGCAGGCGGGGAATGCACCACCACACCTTCCTCATGGCACAGAGTGTTTCCCAGGGGTCCACAGGTGCTGCCTGGAGAGATGGAGTGGGGTGATTCCTGCCCTCCAGTGCTGCCCAGCAGGCCTTGGTCAAGCCTTCAGGAAGGCTCCAAGGGAGGGGGCTCTTTCCTAGGGCAGGGAGTTGGAGAAGTGTGTTTGGGTCCCTGAGGGAGTAGAGAAGTGAGTCCTTCTCCAAGGTCACTGAACTAGAAAGGATTCCCTGAGGAAAGAGAACTCCCTTGTGCAGCAGCTCATTTAGTGACCAGGCA
>NW_020958428.1:12657-14127 GCF_003031625.1 Empidonax traillii | reverse complement strand
TAAGAAGGGCTCTGGCAGGTTCCTGGCAGCAAAGCCGGCCTGCCCTGGGCTCCAGCCCAGATCTTTGGAGCAGGGAGACACCTGAGAGTTCAGAAGAGGAGGCTGCATCTTTGACAACATTTGGGGACAAGCAGGCATTGCTGCTCTGTGGATAATCTGCATGGGAATGGTTGCTTTGAGTTCAAGCATTCAACTGAAACTAAGGTGGGTATCTCAGTGATTTGTTTTGGTTTTAAATAAGAATATTTATTTTTTCTGTATATTTATATTATAAAGCCGGTAGATTAGAAAACAATCATGGTGACTTTTCTCTCATGCAAATTTTAATTGTACCTTGGAGATTTTGAATGAGACCTCTATGAGACAGAAAAAACTCACAGGAAAATGGCACAAACACTGTGGGAAAACATGAAAAGTATTAGGATGACATGTTTTTAAAATCATTAAGTATTTTTTCTGCAAACCAAGTTACTCAAGCCTTACAGATCTTGGTCCTGGTCTCGCTCACAATCTCCTTCCTTCACACGCAGGAGGAGAGAAAGCCCTACACGTAGATCACGCCATGGACTGTGCTCTTATCTGCGTGCCCAGGGAGAAGACATGAGAAAGTGGGATGGCGAACCTATTTCCAAGCTCAAAGCCCGAGTGAGAGAATTAAGACGAAGGAAGGCTAATAAAAAAGTCGTCTGTGTAGTTGATGCAGATGTCCTGGAAAGGAAACCATGATCCCCAAGACGCAAGAAGATTGAGGTCCGTTTCCGAGATGACAAAAAGGCCTCTGATGAGGCAAAGCAAAGATCAGGCAGTGAATGCTCTGACCAGGACCAATAGAGGGGCCCTGCCTTCGGCCAGGAGAAGGAGAGGGATGAGAAGGATAACAGGGTTTACTGGACTCTGTGGGTTTGATGGCCTGGCACATCGGATCCTCAGAGATACCGAGCTTTAGTAGATACTGGTGCACAGTGTACCTGGATACCATCAGGGCATAAAAGCACAGAGCCTCTCTGGATTTCTGGAGGGACAGCAAGACGTCAGGAATTATCAGTGGTAGAGACCAAAGTAAATTTGACAGGAGAGCAATGGGAAAAGCATCCAATTGTGACAGGGCCAGAAGCCCCTTGCATCCTTGGACTGGATTGCCTCAGAAGAGGATCCTTCAAGACCCAAAGGGGTACTGATGGGCTTTTGGTGTAGCCACAGTGACTGCAGAAAAATCCAAACAATTGTCTACCCTGCCTGGCCTCTCAGAAAATCCTTCTGTTGTGGGATTCTTGCAAGTTTAAGACCAGCAAGTGGCGGCAGCCTCTCCAACAGTACATGGACGACAGTACCGAACAAACCGAGATGCTGTGATCCCCATCCATGAGATGATTTGAAAGCTGGAGAGCTGAGGGTTGGTCAGTAAGACTCACTCACCCTCCAACAGCCCCATTTGGCCTGTATGTAAATCTGATGGAGAATGGAGACTGA
>NW_020958428.1:8551-10022 GCF_003031625.1 Empidonax traillii | reverse complement strand
CTTCCCTTGTCTCCCTGAGTTTTGGCAGTGTCCGGGGTCCCTTTGTTCCCAGGAGGTTCTTTTGTTTCCATCAGGCCCTGCCACGTCCCAGACTCCCTTTGGTTCCAGGAGGTGCTGCAGGGTCACAGTGTGCCCTTTATTCCATGAGGTTCCACCATGTCCCAGGGTTCCATGATCTGTGCCAGGAGGTTCCTGGACAGAGAAACTTCTTGGCAATGGAGTTATTAGGAAAAAAGGATGGGCTGTGGGGATCAGTGTCAGGGCATGGTCTGAGAAGTGTCTTGAGCATCCTCCTGTTTACCATGACCAGCTTTTTCATCCCCTCTTCTCTCTATATTCTCACACCCATCCCTTCACAATCCACTGTGATCCCACCATTTCCCTTCCTTTGGTTCTTCTCTAGAGATCCCATGACAGGTCTTGCACAGTCCCCAAATGTGCTTTCTTGTTGCCCATCATAAGTCTCAGACCCCAAGCATGAAAACCCCACCCACATTTGAGGGTCATCTGGGAGGCTCTGCCATTGACCCACTTGGTGAAGCCTTCACACAGATATTTTGGAACTGTCTTTGAATTACTTTTTTTTTTGCTTTTGGGCTTAGAAGGGTTTCTCCAAAAGCATGGCAATTCATGTCCTCAAAAATGGAAATTCTTTGGAGAAGGAGTTTGGGACTCAAAGAATCACAGAATGGTTTGTCTTGGAAGGGAGATAAAAGTTCATCTTGTCCAAGTCCCTCCACATGGACAGTGACATCTTCACTAATTCAGGTTACTCCCAGTCCTTGACCTTGGACAAATCCAGGGATGGGATATCCAATTCTCTGGGAACCTGTTTCAGTTCTTGCCACATTCATTGTTAAATATTTCTTCCTATTATCAATATAAGACACCAGTCTTTCAGTTTACAGCCATTGCCCCATGTTCTACCACTACAGCCCTTGGAAAAAAGGATCCCTGGGATATCCTTGGACTTATGAGCACCATGTGTTCATCAGCAAACACCTTAGAGAGAACCCAGGGATCTCCCAAGAAAAGATTTGGAGGCCTCAAGCACATGAGCTCTGTGTAGGGACTGAGGAGCTGTGGGCTCCGTGGTGTGGAGACTGAGGACAGTACAGGAGTAGCCAGAGAGGGCTTGAAGGGTGGTTTCAGAGATGAAGGATCCTTTTGTTATAGAAGGAAACAGCAGGAGAAAGAAAGAAATGATGCCAAGTTCAGTTGGAGAGGTCCAGACTGGAAAAAAGAGAAAGGAGTTTCACTCTGAGGGCAGTGCTGTGGTGCAACACATCAGCCAGGAGGAGTCTGGATGAGCCCAAGGCTTTGTGTGTGCAGGAAAAGCCAGGGAGGACGCAGAGATGTCAGTGCAGGAAGGGGCCAGCCAGGTGGGGCAGCCGGGGGGATGACGACAGCCTGCAGGGAAAGGGGCAGGGCATGGACACCGTAGGACAGCCTGGGCTGCACAGCAGAGAGG
>NW_020958428.1:3849-5165 GCF_003031625.1 Empidonax traillii | reverse complement strand
AGCAGCTGCCTGGGCCTCTGGGTTTCTCAATGCTCTGCTGCACACAGCCAATACATTTTCCCTGCCCCTGTGCCAGGGCAATGCCCTGGGCCAGTTCTTCTGTGAAATCCCTCACATCCTCAAGCTCTCCTGCTCACACTCAGGCTACCTCAGGGAACTTGGGCTCATTGTGGTTAGTGCCTGTTTATGGCTTGGTTGTTTCATTTTCATAGTTTTCTCCTATGTGCAGATCTTCAGGGCTGTGCTGAGGATCCCCTCTGAGCAGGGACGACACAAAGCCTTTTCCACGTGCCTCCCTCACCTGGCCGTGGTCTCCCTCTTTGTCTGCACTGGCACATTTGCCTACCTGAAGCCCCCCTCCATCTCCTCCCCATCCCTGGATCTGGCTCTGTCAGTTCTGTACTCGGTGGTTCCTCCATCACTGAACCCCCTCATCTACAGCCTGAGGAACCAGGAGCTCAGGGATGCCATAAGGACAGTGATGACTGGATGCTGTTCAGGAGCAATAAAATGCTTGTTTTCCCATTTGTAGCATTCAGCAGGGGGCTCCCTATTGGTTCAGCCTTCCTGCTCAGGTTTTTCATGGAGGTCATGGGGCTCTTGAAAGAAATTCCTGTGCAATTATATATTATTATGGATCTACCTTCTAATTTAGTGTCCATTGAAGTGGACCAAAGATGGTAAAATGTTGAATTGTGCTCTCTGAGTATTTAAACAAAATAAAGGACCCTGCAGTGCCTTCTTTGTCCTAGACCCTTCTTCTCAGCTGTTCCTAAAGGACAGCACACTGCAGGACAGGGGGGATTGGCAAAGGCCAAGGGCACAAGAATCCCAGCACAGCAGCACTGCCAGGGAGCAGCAGAGCTTGGGCTTTGCAGAGCTGCTCTTTCCACTTCCACACTGTCCTCCTGAGCCCCTTTCTGGCTGCAAGGCCTGAGTGCTCTCTGAGCTCAGTCCTGGGGGTGGGAGCCCTTGGAGCACAGGCAGGGACAGGCACTGGGAACTTGTGAAGCAGAGCTGGGCTCCCTGACAGCATCTCCAGGATGCTGTGGGATCTTCTGAGGCCACTGCATGGCCTGGGGCACTTCTTCTGTGCCCTTGCTGCAGGGCTGGAACTCTCCTGCAGGGACACCAGGACACTCCTGCTCTTTGCATTGCCAGCCTGATTTGGAAATCCAGTCTTGCCCTGCTGTTTCCAGGGACATGCTGGGAGTGCTTCAGAGCTGCCATCCTGGGGCAGCTCCTGCCCAGCGTGGGCAGGCACAAGGTCTCTCCCCCTGCTCCTCTCCCCTCAGCAGTGCCACTGTTTGCTGCAG
>NW_020958428.1:0-1720 GCF_003031625.1 Empidonax traillii | reverse complement strand
GGCTGCAAGGCCCAAAGGCACCCAGGCCTTTGTGCCCTTGGCTCTGGCAGCTGCCTCTGCCCCTCAGGCCACCACAAGACACTTTCCTTTGTCTGCCTGCACTCCTGGCCTGCAAGGATCTGCTCTCAGGAGTCCCTGGGGAGGCTTTGTCAGTGCCTGTCCTCAGTGGGGCCCAGCAATGCTTCAAGGGACTGGGAGTTTGGCTTCTGACTTCTTGAGCAGCTTCTTCAATTTTCTTTCAGTTCTTAGGGATGATGGACTTGTCTCTAAACACACTGTGGGACTCATTAAAATGCAGAAAAAACAACCTATTTCCCTTCCTTTAATTGTCTTCATATCTTTCAACAACTAATTGGTGTTTATTTGTAGTTTTGCTAAGTAGGAAATATCTAAAGTGGACGTCACAAAATATATTTTTTGATGAATAGGAGTGATTTACACTGAGCCTTGGGATGCAAGAGGGCAAGTGGTAAAAGGGATTTGGACACAAATAAAGGGGGCAAAAAAGGTTAGTAGGACTTAATTATTGACCAGTTTAAAAGTTATCAAATGATTCAATAGCATTTGCTATAATTTTAACAGTGACTGAATTATAGATTCCCAATAACAACACTCACACCACAGTCAATTCACACCCACACCCAGGCAGAGATGTGTGGACACATCAAGATCTGGGTGTGTAAAGGTCCCTCTCCAAAAGTCTCCTGGTTGTCAGTGAAACACCCCCACACATTCCTTTGTGTTTCCCAACAGACAAGGTTCCCTGAGACCCTGCAGGGTCACAATGGCTCCTTCATTCCATGAGTTTCCTTGGCTGCAGCATCAATGGGATGACTGAGGGTTATCAAATATTGGAACAGAATGTCCAGGGAAGTGGTTGAGTCTCCACAGAATCTCAGAATTGTTAAAGATGGAAAACATCTCTGAGATCATGGAGTGCAACCATTAACCCAACACTGGCATCTTCATCATTGAACCGTGTCCCCAAGTGCCACAGCTCAGTGTTTGCTGAACACTTCCAGGGATGGTGACTGTAAGATCCCAGGTTTGAGTTTTGAGCTCCTCAAAGGCATTTTCCTTTAAAAAAAAGACAAGGCATCAAAAATATCCACCCTCCAGATATTTGAAAATGGACTTCAGTTCCTTATGTACCTTGAGGGAGACAGTGGAAAAGATGCAACACACTTTTGACCTCTCAGAAGGTCAAAAACCACACTTTTACTGGTAAACTTTAGAAAAGAAGGGAGCTTGGCACAAGGTGAAAGGGCAACATTCCACCAGAATAGAGCATTCCCCAAAGCATTGACTGAGCACAGGCCAACCAAGACAAGTCAGCAAAAACCCAACCCATCCAGTTTTAAGTTTCCTAAAATATTATGAGAGATTGAGAGAATAAGAAGAAGTAAGGAAAGAGAGAGAAGTGCAGCTCCCACCCACAGTCTGGTGCCAGTGCAGCTTCCCCGTGCCCACATGGAGGGTCCAACCATGCGGGGTTTGATTTGCTCTGCCCCCTGTGCCCAGCCCCCAGGGGGGACTTGTGGCCCACTGGCCACTCTGGGGCTCCAGGAGGGTGAGGGGCAGAGCTGCTGGTGTGCTGGAGCCAGTGTGGGGCTGGGTTAGGGGCTCCAGGCTGTGGGATGGGGCAGTGCTCCCGGGCTGCTTTGGACTGACAGCAGCTCCAGGGCTGCCCAAGGAGGCTCCAAGGGCTGGCAATGGAACA
>NW_020958427.1:2858-14141 GCF_003031625.1 Empidonax traillii | reverse complement strand
AAAAAAAAAAAAAAAAAAGAGAAGAAAATTAATAGTTTAAAATTTCCTTGTCTGACATGCAGAGGGTGGAATGATTCATGTTATTCAAGCAATCTGGGGGGAGAGAGGGTAAGGAAGGGGATTAAGTGCTGGGTGAAGTTGAGAGTGATTTTAAATTCCAGCATCCCCCTTCAAAGCCGGGGTTGGATCCCACACGCCCCGAGTGCCTTCCAGTCTGCGCCTGTGGGGATGAACGCACTGATACCTCCCCGGCCACAAACCCACACACCAAACTCGTCATTAAATCTCGTTACTGCAGCCTCAGGAAGGCTCCTGGTGTCTCTCTCAGAGCCCTGACTCCTCATCACGTCTGGTGGCCGAGTGAGAACGAGCAGAGGTCGTGGTTGGAGATCTGAGAGCCGGGCATGAACGCACGCAGAGTGACTCCTTCCCTTTCCTCTGGCACATTCCAGCTCCTCTACTCTCTCCCCCCATGTTTTTAAACCATTTCTCTCTTGGTTTACGTTCCTGTGAAGGAAACAAAACAAACCAGAGCGAGTCAGTCCTGCCTGGGTTTGGGTTTGCTGCCTTTCTGCGAGATGCTCTCACCAGGGCTTTGCTGGCAGCAGAGCCAAACCCAGAGGACAATTAAACTCCAGGTTCCCTTTTAAATCAAACATTCCCATCCAGGTCGTGGGTTCTGCTCCAAACCAGGCAGAGAACCCACCAAAAGGTCAGTAAAAAGAGTTCAAGGTTGTGGCACAACTCCTTGTTAAATCCCCGTCCCGGACTTCAGGAATGGTGACCCGACGAATTCCTGCTTCGGGGTTGGAGCATCCCAATTTTCCACTCAGGGCTGCAGATGGGGGAAAGGGATGTTTGTTGTTACTGAGGACAGATTTTATTGTGTTTTCTGTGGTTTTTTTCCTGGATTCCCAACAGCCAGCAAGGAGCAAAGAGGGCTGGAGGAGCTCATTGCTTTGCTAATGTGTGGTTTGCAACAGGAGCTGCGGAAAGGTTTCTTGAAGGAAAACCAAACTGGCTTCGGGAAGGAGCCAAACCCAAGTGTTTGGGAGGGATCCGGGGCAGAGGATGAAGAGTGGGGAGGGGGAGAGGTGAAGGAGGGTAATCAGAGCTGTGTGTGGTACTTCCACAGAGAAAAAAAAAAAAAAGTAAAAAGCCTGGAGGAATGGATTTGGGATTCCTCCCTTTGGAAACAGATGGGAAAAGAAAAGAAAAATAAAATTAAAAAAAAAAAAAAAAGGGGAGCAGAAACCTGCATTTAAAAGAGGTTAGAAATGTTTAAAGAGCAAATAGACCCCAAAAAACCCCAAACCATGTCCTTGAGGGTTTGTCTCCCATCAGCATTCCCGTTCCAGGAGAGCAGCCTGGGTAAGGCTACGTGACCAATGAATGTGCCCTGACCCCAAAGGCACCACAAGAATAATAGATCTTATATTGCACTTTTCCTTTGGTGGAGCTCAGAACACTTTATGGGAAAAGTTGTGTTTTCCACCAAAAAAAAAAAAAAAGTTCTCCAACAGGAACTGGGACTGGGAAAACAAAACAAATCAAACCCCGACTTTTAGAAAATATCCATCTAAAATATAAAATCAGGAGGGAAAAACCATTTAGTGGGAGGGGGAAGTTTTGCCTAAACCCAAAACATTTCATTACTGAGAAAGAAAAAAAAAAAATAAATAAAAAAGCCAAGGCATGGGGAGGTTAAAGTGCCTTGCCCAGAACACGCTGGGGGCACTTGCACCTACAACTCCCAAGCCACAGACCAGTCTGTCTTCAGCTAAACTGTGATGTCAACAGGCATTTCAGGCAAACATCAAAAAAAAAAGAAATGAGTTCAGTGAAGTCACTGGGTTGTAAAGCAGCCTCTTGAGGGGATCTCCGTGCCCACACACAGGCTGTTGGTCCCTGGTGGAGAGCAGCAAAGCAAAGAGGGTCCCAGAGAGAGCATCTCACCCCAACCCACCCGAGCGCCTCCAGCGCTCCCTGCGCTGCCTGCGGGGATAACATCGCAGTACGGACACAAGGCCAAGCTGAACACACACTGGCCCTTCCCAAGGCTCCAAAACTCCCCAGTGCTCCACTCAGGGAGCGAATTCCCCCCAGTGGCACCGAGTTCCAGGCCACCCTCCCCAAAGACGCCGAGATGTCCGTGTTAATCCCGCACGGGGGTTTTGCGGAGCGCGCGGATCGTGTCGCGTACGGGGCCTCCCGAGATGTCATCTGCCACTTCAGAGGGACGAGGAGAGCCAAGAATAGCAGAAAGGCAGAGCAGTGCATACCCCTGGGTGCTGCACAGCTGGGCTGGAGTCCGGCAGACATGTAATTTTCACACCATTTCTCACCAGCGTACACTCAGACAGCTCCACTTTCCCAGCCCTGCGGTCTGAGCGCACACATCTCCAGTTTTCACTTTGTCCCCTCGTTCAGGAGGGTTGGCAGTGCCTGGAGGCAAAATGTATTCAGTCTGCTGAGCTCCTTGCTCTGTTTTCTGTTGGCTTCTAGAATTAGATCCTCTGTTTAATAACTGTTTCATTAAGCAGAGAGCGGTGACAAATAACCAACCGACCAAACCTACCTGGGCGGGTTGATGAATGTTTCTTGGTGGCTTTACTGCACAACAGCTGAGAGTGAGGCAGGACACTGAGATCTGGCGATGAGAAAAATCACATCACAGCGAAGCAGAAAATGTGCTGCTTTACCTCCTTCCCACCTCCTCCTGTTGGGGGAGAGGAAATCCTTGCTGCCTTCAGCCCTGCTTCACCCATCTCTTGGAACAAACACCCACAGTCCTTCAGATATCAGAGGTACTCAGGTTCTACCATTCCTGTGATCATAATAAAAAAATAAATAAAAAAAAATAAAAAAAATATAAAGAATTAATGATTTGGAAGGTAAATTTGCAAAATGGTTGTTGTCAGTCATCAGTCACCATGTGAGCAGTGACGGATGGAACTGGCTCTTCTCTCAGCTGGAGCTGCTCACACACCGTCAATGCCCTCCCCAGAAACGAAGCAAATCTGTTCCAGATGGCGAGATTTGAAAGAATTTTACACCTAAACCCGGCATGGGGTGTAACCAATCTAATCTTTCATCAGATGTGACAGTGGAGGATACAGAAAAGCACCTTGTAAGGTGGATTTCTCGTCCTGACTTTGCGGGAGTTGGAACAGAAGAGTTGGATCTGCAAGAAGAGCTTGACACAAAGCCAAGGCTTCGTCTCCACAGGAGGATATTTTTGTGTTGGGTTGAGGCGGGGCTGCACAGACACATCACCAGTGTGTGGTCCTGACAGCAGGTCCAACCTCCAAGGTTTTCCAACCAAACTGGGCTTAGATATTTAGATTTGACAGGTTTTCTTGGGATCCAAGTGAATTAGGTGGTGAGGAATCAGTGCACTCCCTCCCTACAACTCTTATGGACCTCTGGTGCTTGAAATCCAGCCTGACAACAAAAGGGTTAACACAATACCTGAGGAACGCTTCCAAAATGCAAATAGATTTAAAGTTGATTTTAAAGTGATTTACTGGCACTTGCAGACTCAGAGAAACGTCATCCTTTACCAGTCCCAGTGACCAATAACTCATTGCACTCAAACCCTCTCAGCTTCAAGAGTTCCATAGATCAGCAAGACACTTCCCAAAAGGGCTCTCCTGCCAGCTTGAAGATGCCCAGGGATTTCTGTGCAAGAGCCAACAGATTTTGGGTCAAGATCCAAACCAAATGGAACTCACTCTTCAGGATCCTGTGTCTATCCCTAAACCCAGAACACACAGGGGTAGATGGGAAGAAAAATGCCTGGGAAGAGAGGGAGGGTCTCAGTGACTGGAATAGAAAAGAAAATTGCACTAATTTAAATTAGGAGCAGACTTGCTCAGAAACACCAAACTCCATCTACCCACATATGGACTTTTCTCTAAGTCTTTCAAAAAAAAATAAAAAAAAAAATTAATCCCAGTTTGGCTTGGATTGAACTGAGTTGAGCATGAATACCAAAACCAGTCACTAATTAATAGTGTCTGGTTTTCTGGTATTTGTGCCCCATAAAAATTAATAAGGGACTTCTCTGGGAAAAAAATAAATGGTTAGCTGGAAAGCCAGCCTTGGCCTTTGTTGTTTTCCTGTTACTCATCACTCCTCAGTGAGATTCCTTGAAACTTCGAGCTGGGAACTTCCCAGGAACTTCTAGTAATTTCCCAGAGCCAAGATTTCCAGGGAGGAATTGCTGCCATCTCCCTAAATATCGGTGTCCAGAGACTGGGTGCAAAATGCAACTGCTGGGGCTGATTTCCAGAGCTGATTTCCAGCTCTCCAAGCTCTCGGGAAGAACACCCACGACATTTTCAGGAGCTGGATGGGGTTTCAGATGCATCTTTCCCTCTGATTTTCTGCACATCCAGATTGAGGCCCCAAAGCCTGTATTTTTAACAGGGGCACGATCGCCTGTAGTGGTTTTAGGGAGGGCAGCAGGTCTTGTCTTTTCTGCAGAAGAAGCTCCAAAACTAGGGAATAACACAGGTGGGAGCGGAACACGGAGCAGAGTCTTGCACTCCAGCCAGTTCTCCTCTTCCAGTCTAGCCTGGAACCACATGGAGATACCACTTTGGTTCTTTAAACAACAAAGTTTGCATTAAATGTTGCATTTGGGCTGAAAAATCCTGCTTTCCAGGAGGTTTAGCTGGTGCAGAGCCCTGGAAGCATGAGGAGAAAGCTCCTCAAACAGGAGATTTAGATCCCAAACCAAGACCAAAGCCTGGGCTATCTGATATTGCCCAACTTGCTGGTGGAGTTTCCATAACCCTCATGAGCATCTCAGTCCCTCAAGAGGTAAATCCCATCCACCATCACCATTCCCAGCTGGGGAAGAGACACGGAGCAGCCTGGACGGGCTGGAAAAGGGGAGAGGGAGCTCAGAGCTTTCTGCTGAGCAGACCTTGGGATGGATCAGGAGAACTCAGGAGCCCATGAGGAAGACCAGCCCTGATTCCACATCCTTGCACGGCAGCTGAGAGACTCAGGTGGAAGGACCTGTGTCAAATCATCAGCTGGAGTAAATTGTGATGGTTTTTGACCTCGACAGAGCCCTCCTGCTTGATATCACCCCCTCCTCTTTGATTTTTGTGGTGATTTTTTTTCTCCCCTTCTCCTTACAATTCACCTGGAACCCCTGACTCCAGCTTTTTTTTTTTTTCTCCCCTTAATGAATCCACTCCTTGCAGCAGCAGCAGCAGCAGCACAGCCCTGGAGAAGGAATCCTGCTCGGGCATCTCGAAGTCTCCTTTGAGGCCTGTGGAGATCTGCGGGTGCTTGGCTGGGGATGAAAGGAGGAACTGACAATGCTGGTTTATTCCTGAG
Source organism: Empidonax traillii (assembly GCF_003031625.1). Taxonomy (NCBI): domain Eukaryota; kingdom Metazoa; phylum Chordata; class Aves; order Passeriformes; family Tyrannidae; genus Empidonax; species Empidonax traillii. The sequence goes on along the minus strand of NW_020958427.1, from coordinate 8,786 downwards.
ATTTTTTTTTTTTTTTGCTGCAGTATTTCAGTGATGTCAGAGCCAAACCTTAGGGAAAAAAAAAAAAAAAGAGAAGAAAAAAAAAAATGTATATGTGCGGAGTACACGGGGTTGGGTCCGGTGGATGGATTAAAAGAACATGATTATTTTGATTACCTTGATTTAAAGCACCAGCGGAGCTGAATCATGTTCAGCCAAAGAAATATCAGGCAGGCAAAATTTACTTCTCTATTTGCAGCAAAGCAGAAGAAGAGGAGGAGGGAGGAAGGCAGGCAGGGAGGGAGGGAAGAAAAATGACTCTGAATCAAATGAGGAAAATACACACCAGCTCAACATTTTCTTCTTGCAACGATTTTCTTCCTTAAGAGGGCGACCACAAAAGGCAGAGATGTTTAATCCATTAAAAGTGGAGTTTTCTGGACAGAATAATCCGAGTTTTGTCAAGCCACCAGCCTGCTTCTCACTGGGTGGGCTCTGGCTGGAAAGGGAAGAGGCTTGCAGTGGATTCCCTCTCACACACAAACACCGAGGCCCTGGCTGGAAGAAAACACGGGAAGATGAGGCAAAGGTTTATCTGCCACGGCATCAACCCATCACCCTCCCTCCAGCACCTGTCCTGGGTGGGGCTGCACCTTCTCCTGCACATGGGATGCTCAAATTCGAATTTCAGGACAACCTTGGTCACTCTTGGTCAGTTCTTTGGCTGTTCTGCCAAGGGCCTCCCTCTCTCTGCTGTTTTGTGACAAGGGAGCCCAGTTTTGTAAGCCCTGATGTAAGAAAAATAAAGGAAAGCTCTTAAAAAATAGGTATTTATGGCACTTGGGGGAAAAAAAAATATATATATGTGGTTTCTTACTCATATTATTTATACTTTGCTTTCATTTGCACACAGGCTCACACAAACAGGCAGGGCAGGTCCTGCTCAGGGAATCACAGGATTCTTTAGGGTGGAAAAGATCTTTGAGACCATCAGGTTCAGCTTCAACTTGTTTGCACTGGATCTTTACACAAGAGAAGACATTTTGCCCCTCCCTCCTCTCTCAGGAAAAACCAGGAAATACACTTTTTATCTCTTTAGTTAGAGGTGATTTCCACGTGAAAAGTTATTTTGTTCTCATGGAAACGATCATTCGTGTTGAACCAAATGGCAAAAGGGACCCTGATGTCCAACAAACCCCAAATACAGATGGGTGAGGAGATGGGGGCAACTCTAGGAATGTCACAGCTACAGGAGCTGGACTTGGGTGATCCATGGGGGTCCCTTCCCATTCGGGATGTTCTGTGACTCCATAGGTGCCAGGAGGTCTCCATATGGAATCCAGTCCTGATATTCCCCATAATCTCTGCTGGGATCAGACAAACAGCAAAGCCCCTTCACTGTTACCTCCCATTCTGGCAAGGGATAAAGGGGGAAAGTAGAAAGGACTGACTGACAGAGGTTGAAGGTTGGGATTCCCTGGGAGGGAACTCAAGGAAAATCCCTCCCTGAAGCTCACCCTCACCCCAGGAATTTGGTCCTTCCTCACCAAAGTCATCCTAACCCTCTGCCATGCATTTTTAGCTGTCTTTGGGCATGGAAAGGACCAGGATCATCCCAACCTGGAATGAACAGAGAAGAAAAACCAGTTCCTCCTGTTTTCAATGGTTTGAGGTTCAACATTTCCCCTCAACTTTGATACAACGATGCTCTGAATGAGTGGGCACCTTAATGGGCTTAGCAAGACATTCCTGATGGATAAAATCCATGGAGGTTTAGGATTGCCAGGTACAGGCACAAACCTTGTGAGGTGATCCCAAAACCACACCTTGAATATGGGGCTTTTTGGGGATGGAGCATATCCCAAAAATCACACTTGAACATGGAGCTTTTTGGGGATGAGCATATCCCAAAAATCACACTTGAACATGGAGCTTTTTGGGGATGGAGCATATCCCAAAAATCACATCTGAACATGGGGCTTTTTGGAGATCTTGCAATGTCCATCTGGTCCCATGGAGAAGAGGTCTTCTTCTCTGAGGAACTTGCCCAAAAAGGCTCCAACTGCCCCCAGAGCTTCACACCTCCCCCAGGCACAAACCCACACCCCCCTGAGCCCCTGAGGACACGGAGTTAATCACTCATTTCCCAGAAACCTCAGCCAATTTGCCTCAGGCTAATGAAGAGAATAATGGATCATGGGGGGGGTGGGGGAGGGTGTGAACTCATAATTAGGGTCACAAAATGCACCTCCAGGCTTCTGTTTTTGTTTCAGACATCAGCCCCACCAGAGTAGGAGTGTTTTGTGTTTCTACAATTTCCTGAATAAAAGCGGGAGGAAATCGTAAAACCCTACAAGACACCCACGAGGGCCAAGTCCTTATCTCGCCATGAAAATATTATTCGGAATCTCTGCGGATTGTTTTTGCTCATTTCCAAAATGGATGATCAAATACTGAGCGATCCTTCCCGGACTTGCCAATATTTTTAATAGGCATCTTAGTCAATGTTAGTACAGCTGTCCTTTCAAATCAGCTCTTCTGGTGACTCAACCCTTGGACTGGGAGATTTCCCGAGGTTTTTATCTGCTCCTGGTGGGCCCTGTCCTCAAAATCCCATCACAGGAGAGAGTGGGAGGTTCCTCCTCATCCAAAACACACAACCTGCTGGGCAGGGAAAAGGACACCCACCAATAAAAGAGGAAGGAGAAAAAGGAAGCGGGGAAAAAAAAAGGAGAGGGGAAAAAAAAAAGGAGGAGAGGGGAAACAAAGAAAAAAAAAAAAAGACCATCAGGGTCATTTCACCCTCCAGCAGGTGGGCATTGCTGGATAAAACCCTTGGAATGCCATATTCCTGCAGCCACCCTCCAGCTCCAGCCTTGCTCATGGACAGGTTCACATCACCTGTTTCCTCTTCGAGTCGACCTTTCCAAGGGGGAAGGGGGGGTTTGGCTTTGGGAAGCCAACGTTTGGAAAGGCCAAAAAACTGCAGTTGGAAAACTGAAAGGCAGGAAAAGTCTCCACGTTTCTCCTGGAGAAAACGCAGTTCCCCAAGAAGCCCCACGGAAACAGCAAGGAAGGCGAGAAAGCCACGAGACATCAGCCCTACTGCAGAAAGCAGCTGTTTTATTGGTGTTAATGTTCACTTGAGGAATTAATACTCACTCACTCGAGGAATTAAAACTCACCCGAGGGATTTTATTTCTCCCCCGCTCAACTTTTCGGCTGTAGATTGAAGGAGAGTCAGGGGCTGATTTTACCCCCCTAAAATCCCCATCCCCGAGGCTGGAAAGGGCTTTCTGACCCAAACTGGGCCAGGAGAAAGGTTTTGTGGAGGTAAATGTAGTTTTGTTACTCCTTAAGCCTAGAAAAAAATAATAATAATAAAAAAAAAATAAAAAAAAAAATCTATGGAGAAGTCTCCAGGCTGAATAATTTCAGAGCCTCCAGTAGCTTGAAATATCTCCAGACCTATTAAACCCCGAAACCAAAATAAACAGCCTGTCCTCCCTTCACGGCAGCAGAAAGAATGTCTCAAGTCAAGCCCTCCACTCGCCTGCCAAGCTCCAATTGCCCTCAAGAACTTGTTCTCCAGGGCTTTGTCAGATCAGCTCTAACGTTCCCCAAGCAACAGGGGGTTCCACCACGTTCCTGGAAAGGGAATTCCACAATCTGTGCCTGGATCCCCTTTTAAAAAGCGCCCTGAAGTGCCCGTTACCTGCAAGCACCGGAGCTGGAGAGGGTCCATCCCGTGGGAAATCCCAGGCTTTCAAATGCCTTTTCAGTCTGGAGCCAAAGGAAAGCAAAATATTTTCCAAATTTTCCTACACAACAGAGAAAAGGATCCTTGCAGTTGATTAAAGTGTTCATGGAAATAAAGGCAAATTTGGGGGGGGGCTGGATTTGGGGTTTATTGTTTCTATATTTTTAATATTTATTTTATATTTATCGTTATTATATATATTTAATTATTTATTTAAATGTATATTTTAAATATCTATTTTTAATAATAATAATTATTATTATTATTACTGTTATTATTATTATTATTATTATTATTATTATTATTTATATTACAGTTCTTACTGGTATCTATGACCAAGACGCTGCAGCATAAAAGGAAAAAAAAAAAAAATTGGAAATAAACCCACTTTCTGAATCTGGAAACCAAAGCTTTTCTTTTTACTGAAAGTTCATCAGAATTAGCATTTGCAAACCCATCTCAGTTTTATCGAATTCCAGCAGGAAAAGATTCCTTCAGAAAACTGCTCATTGGCTTTGCAATATGAAGGTCAGAAAGAGTGGGGGTTGCTTGTGCTCTCCAAGAATTTAAACTGCCCAACTATTTCTTTCCCAGAAGATGCACTTCAAAGGAAATTATTATATTGAAATGGGAGGAATTTAAATATTTTCATCAATGCATTCAGCAGCAGTGCAGGACTTCAAAGAGTCACGTAGAGCCAGCTCTTTCTTTTCTTAGGGTTTTAATTCTTGGGCCCTTTGTTTTCTAAATATATTTGTTCAGTCAAGAACTGAAATGTTCCTTAAATTAAATTAAATTAAATTAAATTGTCAATATACAACTCGAGCTAGTCCAGAGCTTAATTTTAAGTCTGGGCTTGATGTGGATTCTTAAATCAGAGAATGGTTTGGGCTGGAAGGGACCTTTCCAAGGTGATCTGCAAGGAGCAGGGACATCTTCAACAGCTTGCTCAGAGCTCCATCCCACTGGGCCTTGAACGTTTGCAGGGATGGGGCATCCACAGCTTCTCTGAGAAACCTTTTTATATAAAATTTCGTTCTTATGTCTACTCTAAATACCAACAACTGACACAAACACAGCCCCCCCCCCCCTTCTGCCAAAACCCAGTTCAGGCTTCACCTTCCCATTCCCTCCCACCTTAAAGGCTTATTTTATTATTATCCCTTCACTCTTCAACTCCCTTCCCGTTGATTAATAATTCCTTGCAGAGGGAAGCTGCCTGCCCTGTCAGACATTTAGTATTGATTAAGAAGGCAAGGAAAGGCTGGGTGGCTCCAGCTCTGGCAAGTGCCAAGGAAAATAAAGCTGGTATTAGTGATCCTCAGCTTCTCTGCTGAGAAAAAGGCAACATTGTGGGCTGGGGAGGCTGCTCACCAAAGGCACATCTTGGCCAGAAAACCAAGATCTTACCTAAAAAAAACCCAAAAGATCTTACCTAAAAACAATAATGGCCTTGGATAAGGAGGTGGGATACTCACATGGGGAACCAGCAGAGGGAATTAAAAAAGGAGCAAAAGAAGTAAAAGGAGAGGGGGGAAAAAAGGGAAGGTGTTAAGACTTTCCAGCATTCTGAGAGAACAAGGTTTTATCCTCAGTCGGGGGAAAAACAGATTTACTAAACACAGTGAGCTCACTTGTTTGCACAGCATCCAGTAACATGTATTTTATTACCTATGGTACCTCCATGAGAGCTTGCAAAGCCTTTCCAGCAGCCCTGGGAAGGATTTGGAGAGCATGGAAAAGACATAAAGCAGCTGCAGGGAGGAGTGGCACAGCTGGGTGAAAGAAAAAAAAAAAAAAAAAGAGAGGCTGCAAACGCACCGGTGGGGTGTGAATTAAACTGGGAGGGAAATTCTTCACTGTGAGGGTGGGGAGGTGGAGAAGAGGTGGCTGCCCCATCCCTGGAAGTGTCCAAGGCCAGGTTGGATGGGGCTTGGAGCAATCTGGGATGGTGGAAAATGTCCCTGCCCATGGCAGGGGGGTGGAATGAGTCTGAAGGTCGCTTCCAACCCAAACCATTCCATGATTCCATGAACCCTGGGAGCAAACACTTCTCTGCTCCGTCCAGTGCCAGCTCCCCAGTGAGGGTGGTTTGGACTGGTGATGGGGAGGTCTCCTTCTTGTCCCATCCCTTGTCACCCAGGAGATTCTCATCCGAGGTAAATGATGAGTGTTGCATCAGCTGCTCC
>NW_020958427.1:0-1417 GCF_003031625.1 Empidonax traillii | reverse complement strand
AGAGAAAGAGAGAAAGAGAGAAAGAGAGAAAGAGAGAAAGAGAGAAAGAGAGAAAGAGAGAAAGAGAGAAAGAGAGAAAGAGAGAAAGAGAGAAAGAGAGAAAGAGAGAAAGAGAGAAAGAAAGAAAGAAAGAAAGAAAGAAAGAAAGAAAGAAAGAAAGAAAGAAAGAAAGAAAGAAAGAAAGAAAGAAAGAAAGAAAATCTCAGTAGTTGCAGACCAAAGGCAGAGAGTTCCCTCGAAGCAGGAATTAATTACAGCTCTTTTTTCTTGTGCTAGAAATTTGATATTTTAAATGTATAAAAGAATTTATTTCCGAGGAAAACAGAGAGAAAAAGTAAAAAAGAATCATGAAAATGTCTCCGTATTTTTCCTAAATACGAAATTTCTCACTTTTAAACATCAAAATGAATCATAACTCATCAAGTGGCAGGAAGTGCTGGGACTGGCTCCTGGCTAATCAAGAGGCTACAGCCCCAAACATGCAATATTTTGACTTGTGTCATAAAGCTGATTGTAAATGAAAAAATTAAGTCCAAAGCCACATTATCTCCCTTAACCCCAGAATAAAACAAGAGGCTTGGAAATCACCAGAGTAAAGCCAGGAATAGTTCATTAGATCCAAAGGATCTTTGGGAATTGTCCTAATTCCCATGATCACTAATTGAGCGACAGCTCAGGTGGGAGCCTGGAATTGGAGAGGGACTTTAGCAAAACGTTTTCATTTTGAGACCTGCTCACATTTTATGGTTTTTATTCCTTAAATTTTTTAGGACTGATTAGGAAACAGCAGCTGTTTCCTTCCATTAGTGATTCCTACACTGAGTGGACCTGATAGATACTTTAATTAGTGAATTAAAAGCCCTGTGTAAAGCAAGAAAGTTCCAAAATTACCATTTGGATAGAAAGAATAGGGAAAAAAATATTTAATTTAAAAATATACATTTCTTAAATTATGGACCATATTTTCAATTCTCTAACTGCTGAATATTTAAATTATCAGCCCTCTGATACAGCCCAAGTTGCCCCCCAGTTCATCCCCCACAACCCCCACGGAGGGGACGTGTGGTGCTTTAGGACAGTCTGGTGTGACCTGGAGGCCAATCCACAGGGAAAAGTGGGAGGAGAAATAGTTGAAGTTTGATTTTCAGGAGCCATCACAGCCAGAATTCTGAATTCAGAAATTCTTACTTTTTCTAACCTTTTTTTCTCATATTACTAAAAAAAAAAAAAAATTGCTTTTTGCACAGATAAGAAACAAACAACCCAAAATATCATCCAATACCCTGCAGCCACTCATCACCAATGTCCTGCTTATGCTGTTGGAATATCCCATTCCAGCTCATTTTCTGTCACCAAGCCTTGTTGAAGCTTCAGGGAAAAAAAACTTCCCTGCATGGAACCACCCAGGTGAACACAA
>NW_020958426.1:11224-14144 GCF_003031625.1 Empidonax traillii | reverse complement strand
GGTCTCCTCACCCCAACAATCTTCCAAAGGTAGCAGGGATTTATTTTTCAGTCTTTTCCCTGCTGAAGAGAGAGAGTGAAAGGGGGGAGAAACAGCCCCCCTCTTCGAACTTCTCTCTACTCCAGCTGCTGGCTTTGACCTTGGACCCTTCGTTATCTCTCTGCTGGAATTTCTTCTGCAGCGTTTTTTTGTCCAAGCAGTCGGTCCTTTAAAGTTTATTTCCTTTACTCTCTTACAAGAGAGAAGGGGCTTCAGTGCCACACCTGCCCCTGGCCCAGGGCCGGGGGAGGAGGGAGGCCTGGCCCCCACCTGGGGCCTGCCTCTCTCTCCCTACATGGCTCCCTAATTTCAGCTGCCACCAATTTCAACTGCTCCTAATTTCAACTGTGCCACCAACCTTCTCTTCCGTTTTCTTAAATATGTAATTAGCAAAGGCGTTACTAAAGTTTTGATTGGCTTTTTTCTGTGGAAATTCACCTGGACAAAACCATCCTCAGCCCCAGGGGCTGGCTGGAGGGCAGAACCACGACAACAGGGGACTGGTGAAAACAAAGGGACACCCATGCTGTCACAGAGATATCAGTGAAGTCAAAGGCATCTCATGACATCACAGGAACATCAGTGACCTCATGGGGGCATGGTCCCACGTCTGGGGACATTAGTGACATCACAGAGACAGCAGTGACATCACTGGGGACCAGTGATATCACAGGGGACTGTTGACAACACAGGGACATTGGTGACATCACAGGGGACTTCAGTGACTTCACAAGCACAGGGTTGACATTATAGAGACACAAGTGACATCATCAGGGACATTGCTGAAGTCACTGGGGGCAGTGGTGACACCACAGGGACAGAGTGACACCATTGCGGAACAGTGACATCACAGGGGACTGGTGACAAAAAAGGAACAGCCGTGAGTCACAGGGAAATCAATGACATCATCAGGGACACTGGTGACTTCACAAGGCACTGGTGACAATAATGGGAAAGCCATGATGGCACAGGGACATTGGTGACATCACAGGGGACATCAGTGACTGCATAAGGCCAGGTGTGACATCACAGAGACATCAATGATATCACTGATGACACTGGTGACATCACAGGGACATCCATGACATCACTGGGGACCAGTGACATCAGAGGGAACTGGTGAAAACAAAGGGACGGTTGTGATATCACAGTGACATTGGTGACATCAATGGGGACATTGGTGACTTTACAATGACTAGGGTGACATTACAAAGGCAGCAGTGACAAAATCAGAAACATTGGTGACACCACAAGGGACAGTGGTGACATCACAGAGACTGCAATGATCTCATTTGGACCAGTGACATCACAGGGGACTGTTGACAACAAAGGGACAGTCCTGATGTCACAGGGACATTGGTGACATCACAGGGGACTGCAGTGACTTCACAAGGCCAGGGGTGACATCACAGTGACACCAGTGATATCATCGGGGTCATTGTTGACACAGGGGACAGGGTTGACATCACAGGGAGATGGTGACTTCACTGGGGACAAGTGAAATCACAGAGGTCTGTTGGCAACAAAGGGACAAGCCTGATGTCACAGGGACATCGGTGTCTTCACAAGAACAGGGTTGACATTATAGAGACACCAATGACATCTCAAGGACATTGCTGATATCTCAGGGGACAGTGGTGACATCACAGGCTCACAGGTTACATCACTGGGGACCAGTGACATCACAGGGGAATGATAACAACAAAGGCACAGCAGTGATGTCACAGGCACATCGGTGAACTCACTGGGACATGGTGCCAAGGCTCGGCACAGTAGTGACATCACAGAGGCAGCAGTGACATCATTGGGGACAGTGTTGACATCACAGGGGACAGTGATGACACCACAGAGACATCAGTGACATCAGTGGGGACATCTTTGACATCACAGTCGACATCAGTGACATCACAGGGGGCCCTTAGTGACATCACAGAGACACCAGTGACATCATCAGGGACATTGGTGACATCACAGGGGGCAGTGGTGACATCACTCAGACAGAAGGGACATCCCTGGCACCAATGACATCAGAGAAAACACAGACGGACAGCAGTGATGTCACACGGATATCGGTCACATCAAAGGGGTCTGGTGACATCACAGAGACATCGGTAACATCACAGGGACATGGTGACACTGCTGGGGACAGTGGTGAAATCACCAGGACAGCAGTGACATCATTGTTGACCAGTGACATCACAGGGGACTACTTACAACAAAGGGAGAGCTGTGATGTCACAGGGACATAAGTGACATCACAGGGGGTTGAGGTGAACACAAAGAGACACCAGTGATATCACTGGGGACATTGATGACATCACAGGGGACAGTGGTGACATCACATAGACATTGGTGATATCACTGGGAAGCAGTGACATCCCAGGGGACTGGTGACAAGAAAGGGAATCCTGTGATGTCACAGGGACATCGCTGACGTCAAAGGTGTCTGGTGACATCAGAGGGAAATCGATGACATCCCAGAGACAGAATGCCACTGCTGGGGACAGTGGTGACATCACAGAGAAAGCAGTGACATCATTGGTGACCAATGACATCACAGGAAACTGCTGACAACAAAGGGACAGCCATGATGTCACAGGGAGACCTGTGATATGACAGGGGACATCAGTGACATCACAAGGCCAGGTGTGACATAATAGAGACACCAGTGACATTATTGGTGACACTGGTGACATCACAGGGACATTGGTGATATCATTGGGGACCAGTGACCTCCCAGGGGACTGTTGACAACAAAGAAACAGCTGTGATGTCACAGGGACATCACTGCCATTGGTGACATGACAGGGACATCAGTGCCACGGCTCTGCACAGTGATGACATCACAGAGACACCAGTGACATCAATGGGGACATCTGTG